>NC_056745.1:661222929-661437929 GCF_019279795.1 Protopterus annectens | reverse complement strand
AAACTGTTGTGCTATTCTGTGTCTTTGAACATGGACTTTTATCAAAAAACATTTTACAGTGTTGAAAACTGACTTAAGAAATGTTAAATGTTGTCACATGTTCAGAACAACCCAATATAATAATAAGGTACTGTTATGTTGGTTGGTATGATTAAATTAGGATTGTAAATTATAATGTACAAGACTTTAATCTTAAAGTGATAAAATGGAAATATGATCATTGATCCCTGGTGATCTAGTAGCATTCAATTTTAACTTCCAGATTTGCTCTTGACTTTCTAGATTAGCCTTCGAGGGACCTCTCCCTTTAGCCCAAACAAAAAAAAAATACAAACTTTTAAAATTAATATACAATTTAGAATGATTCTTAATGTTGGCACAGTGTTTACATATTTTAACTCTGAAAAAACAGTCCATCTTACCAACATAATATGCATCACATGTAAAACACTGCACAGGACTTATTTTATTTATTTACATTTGAAAATTTGACTGTAATAATTCTTAACTGCAGTATTAGTCAAATCTAAACGATATCTACATTGGTGATATCTCCCACATTTATACATTCTGCCAAAACTTGTACAAGGCATGAAATTATCACTTTCCAGTATTTGTTTCACATTAAAGCCGTTCCTAAACAAAAATTTGGGTGGAACACCCAAAATTTGAAGAATAGAGGCTTAGAAAACCTTTCCCTAATTCTTTTTTTTTTGTAATGTCACATCTACTACCAGCATCTTTAGAAAAGGTTGTAATAAAAGTTCAAGAGCATTGACTTCATTACATCTACACTGGCAAATCTACCAAAAACAGCACTATTTTATTAGATACTAGACAGTTCCTGAGGGGACCTACATTCATTCACTAGTACACATGAGAATGCAGGTTGGCTTTTGCTGGTTACTGTGGATGTACAATCCTTATTCATCGTCATCCCCAATGAGGTGGGAGTTGAGTATTTTAGAGAGTATTTGTTAGGGAATGGTATGTATGCACTGACTTCCTTTCATTACTCATGGAGCTCATTCTTGAGAATAATCTGTTCATGTTTGAGGGTGTATTGTACAAGCAGCTGGATCGTGTAGCCATGAGCACTTCTTGTGCCAATGGTACACCAATATTGTCATGGCCTTCTGGGAGAAGGCACATCTCATGGGAGAGTATGGCAAGCTCCTGAAGTTCTATAGGCGGTTTGTACATGACCTTTTCCTTTTATGGGAGGGGGACAAATCTACTTTTGCACCCTTCTTTTCACACTTTTCACATCTGAATGGAAGTACCCCTCTTCTGAGATTTGAATGGGTTGATTTCCTGGATGTGAAGGTGAACCAGAGGTCTGATGACTGTTTTGAGACTGAGATACACAGGAAGGATTGCTATAGGAGCAATTACCTACATAGAACAAGTATGCACCTCCAGCATATTTTCAAGAACAGTGTCAGGGGGCAAGGACTCAGAACATCTAGATTAACAGCGAACCAAGATAGGTTTGAGGACGAGCTCGTTGAGCTTAGAACAAGGTTCTTACAGAGGGGCTATGCTGATAATGAGCTTCAAGGCATTTTAACAGAAGTTCTGGATAGTACGAATAATGAGGGGAGACCTTATTGTTCTGATGCTGCACTGCCATTATCTATGGTAAGGGATACTGCTCAAAGTATGAGGATGTCAGTTACTTATTCCAGTAATGTTAAGGCACTGCAGGAGATCTACCGCAGGAACTGGAATATTTTATGTGCCGTTGATGAGGTTAAACAGTTAGTGGGGGAAACCCCGAAGTACAGTTTTAAAAATAAAAAGAATTTGAAGAGAATACTATGTGGACCTCGGTCACAACCGGGGGTGGCACAGGCTTGTGCTGTGAGTGACTGTGGTACTCTCCCTTGGAATGGATGTAATTTCTGTGCATATATAGACACCAGTGGAGAATTTAAGCATCCAGATATGAATAGAGTGTTTAAATTTAAACTCTCAGCACATTGTAATAGTGTCAACATTGTCTATTTGACCCACTGTTTGGCCTGTATGTCATTCTATGTTGGTATGACCACCAGGAGACTCAGGGATAGAATGAGATAGCATTGTTATGATATAGGGAGGTTAGTGGAAATAAATGCTTTGGCAAGACATGCTGGGAGGCATGGAGACACACATATATTTGTTTTTATGGTCATAACAGGGTCATAGACAATGGCAGAGGTGGAGATATGAAATTGAGAGTTGAGATCAAAGAACTTGAATGGATTGTGAGACTTAGGGCTAGTACAGGGAAGGGACTGAATTACAAAATAAATATTAAGCCTATTTTGTTAGGCAGGGATTTGCTTAAGTAGTTGTACTTACATATGTTTAGTCCTATATATTTATATGTCCCAATTTGTACATCTCTATGCTGTGAATTTTATTTTAAGTGCAATTTGACTTTAAGCTTTTTTCAGGTGACACAGTGAATCTCTTGAGAGTGGTAATTTTATGTTGTGTGCCTTTAAATGAAGGTGGGGATTTTATCAATTGAGTTGTTCTGAAATGGTATAAAATGGGGGCTTTTATTCTGCTTTTATTGTCTGATGAAGTGGCTTAGTCCACAAAATCACTCACCTTTGTCTTGTGTGGAATAAATTGCTTTTATTTTTCTACAACTATGGCCTGTTGCTTCCTTTGGTTGTTTTTACACAATATTAAGCAAGTAAAAACATTATAATGACTTTGTAGAGGTCTGTCTAATATGGTGGGAGTCTATCTAATACAATAACCAACATGCAAAAACATATAACGTAAGAGAAGTTTGTCTAACTAAGTAGGAATCTATCTAATAATGAGGCAGATAAATTCTATTACCAGAATTATTGTAGGTTCATTTTGGCTATAGTGACATATAATATATAATACAGGATGATAAAGTGGATTGTGAAGGATAGTTGGAACAGTGAACAAACTACCATAAAGGGAGGTGGGTGTTGCGAGGGTGGAAAAGTGGTAGAGTGGGATGGAGAGAGAGTGTGGAGAAAGGAATATGACAGAGAGAATAGAGAGAGACAGGAATTAACTAGCATGGATATTTTAGTATTAAGTTATGAGGTGGATGTAAGGAGGTAGGACATACTGGGGTAGCATGCTTATGGTAAATTCCATAATGTACCTTAGAGCTCTTTTTTCTAGTTCAGAACACATGAAAAGCTCAATTGTATAACAATGAATCTTAAAGCAATGATCTAGGGACATGGAGCAAAAAAAAGAGGGCTGAATGGAGGGTCAGTTAATGAAGATAGACATCCTTCTTACAATGCTGTCACTATGTTAAGTATCCATAATTTTACAAATTCCTGATTAATCTCCCTCAATGGCTGATCTAATGAGATATGCACTTAATATCTGTGACCTAGAAGAAGATTTGGGCCTATAAATGTTATCCATTTTACAATAATTTGCAAAGTTATTGAGAAATGACCAAGTTACTGCAGAAAAAAGTCATCCAAGACAGCATTACACAAGTAGGTCACAGACAGAGACACAGGATTAAGCTCTAACTGGATAAAATGTAACCTATGACTGTAGAGATCATCAACACTTCTCATGACAGGATGAGATCCAACTGGGCAACCACTGGTAAATAACATGACTTGGTAACCATATGGCACAAACAAGCCTGACCAGAGAAACACATCCCAGGATATCTCTGAGCGTTGACTGAATCCAGACTACACAGTACCTCAGGTGCCTGTGGACAAACACACAATGCAGCAAATACTTCTCATGATTTGAATATCCTACAAAGAACAGCAGCAAATTTATGGAATGATTCACATTTGCGTCTGTCACAATGTATGGCATAAGGAACAAGTTTACCTAAGAAAACTCTCTTTCTTTTTGCAAAGAATCCTTTGTGTGATGTAATAGCCATCAAAAAATAAAGGCTTTCACGAAAGATACTACATTTTAGCTGTAGTTGCTGATTTGAAAGAGAGAATGGCTAATTTTAACATAAAACAGACAGTATGCCCCAAAAGAGACAACAGAAAACAGTCACTGAGAAAGGTCTTTGTTGCCTTCGGTGAGACATACAAGAAACAGTCTTTATCAAGGAAATTAGATATGGAATAAAGATGGACTTCAATTACTGAATAACCAAGTCCAGTATGACGCATTTCTAAAAGTACTGGAATACATGAGGAATTCGGTCCAAAAAAGGGATTTGATCCTTTTTCTGCAGTCTGAAAATAGCTCTCTTGTACTTATCTACATTTTTTCAGTGAAGGGCCTTGGGGGGAAGAGATAATAACGGCCACTTTGTAAAAAAAAAAAAAACACAGTTTAGGGATCATGTTATCAAAGGAACTGCAGCAGCCAAGCTGTCAGTTTCAGAACAGACAGGGTTGGCCATGGCTTCCCACTGTGTGAGAGACTAACACTTTGCTGGAAGACAGCATCATCAGGGGGTGTAGAAGAAACAACCTGGTGAGGAGAAATAAGAACTGCCTTAGCAGAACACAGTTATTAGTGTAATTTGGCTTCGTTACCAATGTACATAAGGAGAAAGCTATAAAGGAGACTTATCTGGCTAAATGTGGGACAAAGTATCCCGTTAGTGCACAACTAACAAGATGGGCAAGAGAGGAAAATCTCTGGGTATTAGGCATCAGTCAGAGATGCAAACAAGCTGCATACTGACTTCCCCCAAACATGGGACAATATCACTGCAATCAAGGGATTAAAAGACCACCACTGAAGCATTAAAATGCAATAGAGCAGACAGGCTGCCTTCTGGTTTGCCCCAAATCTGGAAGATCCTCTTTGCTACCACAGGAATGTGGGACCACTAGTGAGGCATTAAAATGCAATGACTCAACCTGCCAGTTACAGATCTGGCCTCTTTGAAAATATGACTGGCAATAATGAGTCACCCCTTTTAAACATCCCACACTGTCAGTACCTCAAGGTTTCCTGTACAGAGGTAAGAACACACGTCCTGTTTTTGCTTCGGTGCAAACTACTGCCATTTTGACTGCTTAAACTGAGAAGATTTCTGTGGAATGGTAGCCCTGGAAGGCCTGTATGGACAGGACTACCTCTTCTCTCCAAAATCTTAATATGAAGACAAGAGTTTTCTGGAGTTCAAGCTCTCTGAGCCATTTGTCCATCAAAATGTGCCACCTCACTTAAGGCAAATGCATCTGTGAAGACTGTGGTCTCAAGAGCCTGGAGTGCAAATGGACTCCATGTTAAGAGTCTCAAAGAGTCCTGCCAGTAAGAAAGGTTTCCATAAGCTCAGAACAGATTGATTAAACAAATAGGGAGTCAGAATGCTGGGACCATTGGACTTGAAAGGTCTTCTGCAAGACTGCTATAAGGACTCAGGCCCGGGGAACCAATGTAATGGTGGCTGACATGAGATCTAGAACTCTCAGGCAGTAATCTCCCATGGTGCTCAGAAAATAAAGGAGCAGAGCTACTGATGCTAGGACGGACTGGAAAGCAGTCTATAAAAGCCATACACTGAATTGCCTGGAGGTGTGATTGGTAGATTCACTGTCACTCCCAGGGATGTCAACAATCTGAGAAGAGGTTTGCTGCCTAGTAACATATTTCTTGGATGGCACAGCCAGAATACAGTGTACACCTTGTAATAATAATTAATGAAATAATTGTGCACCTTTGCAGCCTGCAGCCTTGGGTGTTCTGCAGCTACAGCGAAGTACCTAGTGAACACCTTGAAAGCTAAAGACAGACAAAAGGGGAGATTAAGGATATCTTTCAGTCTCCTTCATTCCTTAGTGTCAAAAACTTCTGGCATCCATGTTAGTCACCTCCAAATAGACCAATCTTACTGTAGGTCCTAGGTTAGATATGAACACGACCAACAAATCCAGTAGCAGGTGCACTGGTCATCTGCTCATCACCATGTGTGGAATGAGAATTTCTGTATCATTATTGCATTCCAATAGCTGCATTTTAGGCATTTTCATTATTCACTCCTTCACCTTCACTCCCGTTTCATAGCGCCCAAATATATGTCTAGTAACTTAACGGCATCAAAAGCCCTGTTAAAACCCAGAATGCATCACATCAAAGCCATCGCCTTTATGTCACTCACATATGTATTTAGTTTGTTTACCACTACAATATAATCACTATAGACCATTTGCAGGAACTGCCTGGTTAATTACTTACATTTTGTTACACACATAAAACAGTGTGAAAAGCTCTTTTACAGAGGTGACCTATGGAGCATAAACTTCTTGAAGAGAAATCAAAAACAATATAAACCAAAATTAATATAACTCATGATATAAACATTTTTATTTTATAAACAGGTAAACCTAGTGTTTTCTTTTTACAGTTGACCCAGCAACATTGACTGATAAAAATATCTTGCAGGGAGTCACAAAGAAAACAGATGAATGTTGCAAGAATCAAACTCAGGTTTACAGGATGGATGCTTCAGCAGCTTATAGCGTTTATCTTTGGTACTAAACTGCCAGATATTAATGCAGAAGCACAAGCAACATAAATGAAAAAAAATAAACTACTAACAGACAAAAAACCTGACAATGTGAAGAAAAGAAACTGTATAATTATAAATTGTAAAAGAAAAAAAAAAGTAACCCAAAGGCCGAAATCTAAAGATTCACTCAAAAATATAAAAAATAGAAACATTTACTACTTGAAAAACAGACAAAAACTGATTAAGCACTTTTGTCCTTAATGAACACAGGACTTCATCAGAATCCCTACTATCCCCTTCAAAACCCCATTTTATACCCAAAAAACAATCATTCAATTAATCCAATTAAACATTGAACAGTGGGAATTAAAGTCTATCCTTAATTTCATGCATATCTGAGAAACTGACATACAAATAAATATGGCTAGATCCAAAGGCCATATTAAGCAAAGCTGCAGGGGGAATTTTACAAAGTACCTGGCAACTCAGCAAAAGCAGTTCTCTAAGCCCCCTTGCTAAAGTGTACAGTGTATACTGCCAACAAGAAGTCTCTTGGGGGGTAATATAAATGGCTTGCTGTCAATGTGCAGCCCAGTACAACAATACACTAGTTTAATAAGACAGTGGTGCAAGAGAATAACGGGAAGAGATGTGCAGACAATGACTCACTGCACATGCTACATCCTTGTGAAGTCAGGGTTTTGTCCTGAGACATTAACAGTGTATCAGTTATCTGCAAATGTTACACATCACCATTAAAATATATATTAGAAATGCAGAAACACAGAGTTTGTCAGCCTGTGTGAAATGCACAGCCTACCTAGTGTATTTAGTTCCTTGCATAACCGATGATACTCTTTACTGGGTTAATTAATAACCCACTTCTTCCTGCATCTCACTAAAATCAGTTTCTTCAGGAATGTAACTGCATGGACCGCCAGCTCTGTGAAGAATGCTTCCTAACATTGACACCGAGCTGCCCTTCCTCCTTGTCCTTCTCTAGTTTATCAGATTTTCCTGGTTTACTCCCTTAAATCAAGGATACGACATCTTTTGATTTCATTCCGTTGCGGTACTGTTACTTCAGTGTTTCGGTGTAGCTTCTTCTCTTCGTTATTTTTTCAGTGCGTACACACTTTCTTTTAGAAATACTTCCTCTCCCCACCCCCCTCGGTTTTGTTCTATTTCCGTCATCTTTTGGTTGGCTTACCATATCACTTTTTCTGGCTATCTTTACACAGTCTCATTCTATCAACGTGTGCAAAAGAGGATTCCAACCTCGAAACCCATTGTTTATTGCAGCCCCAAACCCTGAATCTCGCTTGCTGCATGTAGCATTTTGCTGCATCTGGACTGCCTAGTTCACATACTGAGTACATTATGCAATGAGAGAAGAGACAGGTGAGCTTTACTTTTATTTTCTACCTTCTTCCAGTCTGTGTTACCCCAGAATAGGCATATTTTGAGACTGAGGGTACAGGGGCTTATTCCCACATTCAGAGGTACAGGAGACTTACCTTGCAAAATAAATAATTGTTTTACATATTTTACATCCTCAGGAGTATTGCTTTTTTGAAATGCATCCACCCAAGGAATTAAATATTTTGCTTTCGTTTAACCACATGCTGCCAAAATGACACACGATTAATGATTGTAAATATTTCCAAAGCTTATCACTCTACTCCAGGTACTGTCTATCCAGCAGTCTATTCCATTTTTTACTTGTGATGCCTTTTACTATCCAAGTAAAAAGACAAAATTAAAGCTACAGTGTAGTAAAGTGATAATTGCTGTCATAGCTGTAGAACACCCAGGGCTGAGGCACAAAGATAAGGAGAAAGTCTTAATATTGGTGGCTTTTAAGTTGGTTACTCCTTATATCCTTTTATATATATATATATATGTAAATATCTATATCTATATACATATATATATATATATCTATATATATATATCTATATATATATATATATATATATATATATATATATGAATTCTCACAACTCCCTCTACTGTTTCCTCATATTTACTCCCTCTAATTACTGCTGTCCATTTGAATTTGAGACTCTCACCTTCCATGGTCACCTCTTGGGTTTTTGTTACCCATGTATATTAATACTGCACTCTTGTGCACTAAATTAGCCACACAGATGATCATTCCTTTCTTGTCCCAGCCACTTTTAGTTTCAACCTTTTTGCATATCTTTGCAAAAAGACACTTTCTACTCTTGTCTTTCTGCAATGTCAAATACATACAGAGAGAGGACTGGTCCAGCACCTGCACTATTGGTGCTGGAAAGTGCTGAAGACTGGGGGGTTACTGAGGCTCTGGATAAGGGACATGCAGTTCATATTGCTTAACCAGGCCTTCCCAAGGCCTTTGACACTATTCCATGTTAGGATTCTTCAGAAACTCTCCCAAGTCAACATTAATCCATACATAGTTCACTAGACTGATAACTGGCAGTCTGAAAGAACCCATGCCATTAAGGTTTGGGAGTATTTGTTCTAAACAGAGAAATGTCACTAGTGGTATCCCATAAGGACTGCTGTGGGTCCCATCTTCTCTACTATACATTTCTATGACATAAAAGACCATATTAAGACACTTAGTCTTACCAAGTTTGCTGATGATTGCAAACTGGGTGGGCAGTTATCAAATCACATTCTGATACTCAAATTCCCCATCATATCTCTCATCTATATTGACCAGGAAAGGTATTAACTGCTTTCCAGGGGCTACACTGCTTGCTAACTGAAGTGGAATTTTATCTGACATCTTCAGATCTATACCTAAAAACTGCCTACAGCTTTAAGTTGCACTTGAGAGCCAGAAAACAACTACAAGTCTGTGTTAGTATCCCTCCACTATTCCCCCAATCCACTCTGGACTAGTGCACCTTTTATGTAGAGCTAACAGGAATTTTCATTTTAGAAGCAGTAACAGTAGTGCTGCCACTGTCTTCAGGGCACCCAGGTAAACAATCTCCTGTGGTTGGAGGTTTACCTACAGAAAGAAAGCAGCAAACTACTGAGGACTAAAGAAATGACCTCATACAGAACAGAGCAGGAGCCAGAGTTAGTGCAACTCAAGACCTAGAGTACTGCTGGGACTTGTTTGGTATAAGTGACTTGTCTTAAAATTCTTTAAACAGCATGCAGACATACATGTAAAACAATGTTCATTAAGCAGTTTGCAGCCTGTTATATACCTTTATATACATTTTATTTATTTATTCTCAAGCTACCATACAAACTTAACTTTCTCATTCTCTATTTCCCTTTTGACTCGGATGCCCTTGCAAGCTCATCCAATACACATCACTGTTTTAAACCTAAAGATCCTTTGCATGGCAGGTCTGTAGTGAAACAAGCAACTAATGGCAACTGTAACCAGTAAAAGCAAGTTTGCATTTTGAAGCTTTTGCAAACTGGCAAAATGTCTGCCTTCCCCAGATTTGCTGAAAACTCCACTGTCCAAAAGGAAACCTATGAATCTTTTGTATAGCAGTACTGCAGTGAAACAAGCAGCTAACTGCACCTCTAAGCACTAGAAGTAAGTCTGCCTTTTGAAGCTTTTTCAGACCAGCAATTTTGTCTGTTTTTGCCAGAATACCTAAAAACTCCATTGTACTAAAGCACATATTTGAATATGTGGACTACCCCCCACCACCACCACCACCATTTTGTTTAATTAAATGTACTGTTTTATTTTCTGTTTTCTGTGAAATCAGTTACTGATTGCTGGCACCAGGGATCTCATTTCCCATTACACATTACTCCTTAAATGAGTTTTACCCACAGTTGTTTTAGTTTCCATAAAGGGAACTATTACCCAACTTTAGTATTTTGGTGAACACTCTTGTTCTTTAGCAAACTTAAATGATTTACATTTCAACACTTGCCTGAATCTGACTGAGCCTGAAGAGAGTACTGAAAGAGCGTCTACCTATTTAGATCTATTGGTCCTAATCCTTACTTACATAACAATGTTTCTGTCCGTTAACTGGTCTAAGCTAGGAACAATCCTCACAGACTTGCCACTCAACTGCAGACTGATGGGAACCTGTTAGTATGGGGTGTGTGACCAACTTTGCTTTCTTCCTACACCCAGTTCCACAGCCATGCCTGAATCCTCTAATTCAAAGAGTAGGTACCACACATACAGCACTTACTTACAGCCCAACCTCTTGAAGTCGCACCACACATTAGCACTCACTTTGTCTATTGCCCAGATCTAATTATTAACACCCAAAACTTCATTCAGGGTGCGTAACTCCTGCTCAAATCAATTGCTTAGACCACTTAAACTCTTGCTCTTCATCAGCCACTCTAACTTCTACTTCAGTACAAGTAAACCATTCCATTTCAATATGTTAAACTCTAAAACATACTTCTTAAAACACATTTTTTTCTCCCTGCTAACTTCACAGGATTAAAATGTATTTTCCCCACAGTATTACTTCCTTCCACCATCATATCATACCAAATGTTCTAAATCATCATTCACAACTCCCAGTCTCTCTCCCACTCTCTTACTTCCCTACACCTACGGCATCTTTCTCTTAATGACACTGAGATACAGAACTCCAAAGACCGTTCAAAAGTTCAACTCTCTACCATGTGCCTTTATCAATGTTAAAAACACCAGGAATAAGACTAACAGCATCACCCCCTTTCTAAGCCCCCTCTCCCCCAACCTCCTTGTAATAGCAAAGTCTGGGTTTAAGAATACTCATTATTACATACACTATTTCTTCCCTAAGTGTGTGTGTGTGTGTATATATATATATATATATATATATATATCATTTACTATTGTTTGTTCGAATGGCAAAACATTTGCCGTTCAGAACAATGAATAGTAAACCCGAAAACACACATTCTGACCTGCCACAATGTCGACCCAAATGATCGACATATTTGAGTCGACATTGTGGCCAAACCTATCACGTGATATTCGCAAAGGAGCTGATGTAAATCAGAATCCCATATGACAAATCACATTGTGGGCCCCCCCACACCCCTACTAATATATTCTAACTCAGAGATCACACTACAGTGGGGATATGGATGAATTTCCAATCCCCACTGTACCGCGATCTCCGTGCAGATAGTCGAATACAAGTTTGCGAATGCACTACAGCATTCACATAAGTGTGTTCGACTATCCCATCCAGAATGTCGTTCTCACAAACCATAGTAAACCTATATATATATATATATATATATATATATATATATATATATATATATATATATAAATAACCTTGATGCATGGTCAGGCACCTGGAGACAGTATTATACTACTGTACAAATCCACATGTAACATCTCAGTTATTTTGATTCCAGTTTATCCACTGACTCAGATCCTAAAGGGCTAATAACAAACTTCCAGTTAAGTCCTCACAACATTTATACCTGGACCTATCTGCCACCCCCTGCATCACTCCACAAATTAAAAAAAAAATACTGCTGAAGATACTTTCTCACATCAAACCAAATAACTGCATCATCATCCTAAGTGACTTTACCCTAAACCTCGTAGGACCAATTAAGCATGATTTAACTGAATTTTTTGCAAACCAACTATGGTTCTAAACCTCTTCTGCAACATCAATAGAACAGGTATATTTTGAAGATGATACTGTTGCTATGGAACAGACTCCCCACTCTCTATACCCATAAAACAAAGTTTATCTCATTCTATTTTCAAGTGCAACTTAAATCTATGGATGGGAAACAGAAAATATACCCCAGAACTGCTCCCTGTACTACTAATAGACAGAGGTAGCTCCTAAGTGCTTTATCCCATACATAGGTCACCTCAAATTACCTATGGCATGATCCCAGTTAATATCTAATTATCGACCATGGGATGTGTAAGGCCACTCTAACAAAATGCAATAGGTTATTTAAAGCACAAAAAGGTAATTTGTATGGTTTTAAAATATTCCACAAAGGCAGCTAGTCCAGTACTTACCTATGACCCTATGAACCAAAGCCTATTCCATTTGGTAGATAACCCATTACACCAAACCTCAAAATAAATCCTCACTCACTTCCTGACTTCATTATTGCCTATATCTTCTCTATCTCTGTTCACATTCCACATTCAGTTACCACTGACCTATCACATTCTCTCTCTCTCTCTCTAAAAAATCTATAAAACATTCATCACCCCAAATCCATCTTTCAGACATAAGCTCCCACATACATTTCCCAACCTACAGTCACTTCTTTCTAGTACTGATTTGTCTCCAATTCTCTTCATTTGTGATGCTAACACTATCACCAACAAACTATCAGATTTACTTCTCTCACCTCAGGATATCCACTTCCCACTAGTAATAAGGCTACTGAAGGACTCTAAAACTGAGTTGATTACTGCAATGAAACTACAAGATGAAACCTGGAAAAAGTAGAAACAAGACTCCACTCCCAACAACCACAATTACTACTTAACCCTAAAGAATATCACTAAGCAAGTTGCCCAAAAACACAAAGCCAAACAACTACAATCAAAACAAACATTCCTCCTTCACTCAAATTCTGGAAGGAGGTTATAAAATCTGCCTGAAGGAAATATCCAATCTAGCACACGTATCTTGCTCTTCTGGTAAGCTTACACCCTCAACCTTTCAGGGAATTATCTAACTTTCCCCCACTCTCACTTACTCATGCTGCAACTGTACAACGGAGACAGCCTAACACCTTTTCATTCCACCTTTCTTCTTCTCTAAAATCACTACTAAGCAAATTTTACCCATACTCGAACAGATTAAATTTGACTTACCACCTGGATCCCAAAGTATCTACCTCTGGTTTCTTTATCAACGTCTCACTCTATTCATGGACAAGTGGCTTTCAGTGCAAGCTAGATGCAACCTTCTCCTTGGCTCCCTATTTTTTAAAATACTCAAACTAGACATGCCTTCTCTTCTCTCTTCCAGACTCCTTGCTACAACCCAAAGTTATAACATTAGAGGCCAATCAAGAGGGGGTCCATCAATACAAAACCCTTCTGTCAGACTACACTCTACTAGCCATAACTTCTCTGCACTTGACCCTAAACTATGGTAGTCACTTCCCCAGAATTTAATTGAAAACACACTATTCCCTGTTCAGCCCACAATTCACTTCTTACTAAAACAGTCCAAGTGCAATAGTCCATCCAAAGGGGATATCACTTAACGCAGCGCACCTTGCACTGGGCTGACCCTATTACTATCTCATATCCCACCACCTGCTACAGACTTGCACAGTCTCAGCTGTTCTACATTCCCTTCAAATAAACTAGTCTCCACTCTTTCTCATCTGATCGCTTACTGCTGGCTTTCCTATTTTGGTATTTTCTAAAATAACCTGGGCTGAGCCTGCAACTGGTCATTTATTGATCTGTGTGCTACTCCAGTAAATAAATATAAAATAAAAACAATATACCATTTATTTGACTCTGTATAGTCCTTCATGATTAATTATGCCTGTCTATACAGTCCCATTGGAGGAGCATATATCATTCCAAAAAGTCCAGATTTAGTCAAAACATGCCCGATGTAGTAAAAAAAAAAATGTTACAAAATTAGTTGGTTACAGAATAACTGGGTATCTGAAGCTGAGTAGAGATGGCATCCTTTACTGTGTGGCACATATACTAATATATACAAGATATGTAAATAATTAAATGTACTTTGTACTTACAGATTCTAGTGAGGTCACAGTATCCCCATATGTAATTCTTGGCTCCTCTCTGAGAACTTAACACACAAGGCCTCCACCAGTTCTGTGTTGGAACAATCTTCTATTGTAATCACACCCACAAAAAACAGATGCAGAAGCTCTCCTAAGTTAAAGTATACAGCAAAACAGAAACTCAAAAGGAAAGCATTTGAGAGAATGCACATGCCAGACTCACCAGACACTTTAAAACGTAATGTTAACAACACTTACAGGAAGCAAGTCCTTCTATTTTCTGCAGAATGCCCTTCAAGCATTGACAATTCCTTTGTGACTGGTGATTCGGTGACCCACTTGAGGATTTTGCAAGGAAAGAGGAACTGTGACTTGCTTTTCTGCTGGCAATGCGCAGGTTACAACAAGCTCATTAAAAAGACTGTTGAGTTACAATGAAGCATAGGAACTGGTTATTGAAATTAAAAGAGGTAAACAGGCTTAGTCTCCCTACATTATATGTGGTGCAGATGTGCACAGTGGCTATTGGAATGTCCTAATCACTAATGGAAGAACCCAACTGCTAGGCAGTATACTTCCTTAACTAAGGACAACTTCTACAATTTCCCTGTTTTGCCAGAATTCCTAACAACTCTCACACAAGGTGATGACACAGATAATGGATTTAGTGTCTAACCACTTGGAAGGAGGTCTGTAAATCTGAAGCCTGCTTTGCAAGTGAAGACTTACATCTGTCATCAAGTGGGGATCCCATATACTGAATCTTACATTTTGCCACCCCTAGTCAGTTTTTTTTTTTATACAAAGAATCCAAAATCCTACAGACCTAAGACAATTGAAAACAAACTGAGGTAAAGGTGACACTCACAAATGCTAGATGCCTAAATAATAAAGTGGGGAGTTTTGAAGTGTCCCTCTTTTTAGGGGATATTCACATCTGCACTCTCACAGGAATCTGGTTGGAGAAAGTCTCTAATGGTTTACAATGGCAGTGATTCTCCATCTCCCATGATGTATCATTAAACTCCAGAATTTGGAATGTCTGTGTGTAATGGAGGCTACAAAATTTCAATAAATTTGGAGATTTTGGATAGAGCACTCATTCACTATAACTTGTATAAAAATTTATATCTCCCGTTTGCAAAACTGTCAGTTTGCTTTCTTTGGTGTCTTGTACTTGGAACATATTTTCATTTTGTTTGCATAATGACATTACATTCACCTGTCATTTCTATAATTCCCAGAATTTCAGCTCAAGAGAAAGGAATTAAATATTTTATAACTAGAAATTAGTGTCTATTTTGAATGGGGTACAGTGCCTATCACTGCTGCAGACCTTTTAAGAGGAATGGTGAAATCTCTGTCTTCATAAAGCACAATTCCAAATCCAGCTTATAACCTAAACAAAAATATCACTCAGACTTCCAAGACGGCTGCACAGTGAGTAACAGCTTAATTCTAGCTCTCCCAGTGTGAAAATGGAAACTCAGCTGAGAAAGATAGTGAACTTATATTTCTGGGTAAATTTCAGTAACTGGCTAGGAAAAAAACATTACTGGGAAGAGTATTACAGCTGTTCAACAAAAAGCACTGCATGCTCCAGACATGACTAAAATAATCGAAACACTGATGGAGTATAACAACTCAAATAAAAAAGGCTGGAAAATGGAAGAAGCTTTAAAAAGATTTTCAGATGAGGTGATAAAACTATAAAACTCAGAGGTCAAAATGAAGAAAAGGCTGACTGAATACGAGACTGCACAAGAAGAGGTGTTAAAAAAACATAATTAGATGACAGAATAAGTAGGAAAAACCTGAGATTTTCTGCTGTACCACAGAAGCTGGAAGGAATGGACTGTATTAATTGTATGCACGCTCAAATAAGCAAATGGACTGGTATTCCACAGCAGGAGTTGTTAATTGAAAGGGCACATTATGTATATGCTCCAAACCTTGCTATGAGAAAGCAACCTAGACCATTAGTATTACAGATGCAATCCTACCAGCAGAAGGAGATGATTCTGACAAAACTGTGGCAGATGGACAAAGTACTAAAAGTGCAAGACAGCAGAGTGTTTGTGGAGAGTAATTACTAAAGGTACACCAGGCAGAAGAGAAGTACATTTATTCTAATATTCAGGGAATGTTGAGAAGCAGGCAGGAGATTCAAACTGTTGCACCCAGCTGTCTTCAAAATGTTATGTCCTGGAGGGACAAAATCATTTTTTGATGCAGTACATGCTAAGGAGGAAATACAAAAGTTTGTTCTACAAAACGTAAGCTGTGAAACAGAAGGAGATTCTGCTTATTGTTCTTTTTGAATGTTTCAACAGAAAATGCTCAAGAGAAGGAAAAAAAAGAATTGATTAAAGAATCAAGAGTACACTGAAAATGAAGCATAGACAGGATTTGGGAGATGAAGATGAACAGGAATAAAACCAGCAAATTGGAAATTAACAAACGTGGGATTGCAAAGCAATAATTATATTTGGGAAACGTGACAGAACAAGAAAATCAGGAAATATTGGACATTTTGACTTTGTTAAACTTGTACGGGACTCTAAAGCATATGCCCTACTTCATGTCATTAATGTCTGAGAAAATACTTAGGAGAGGAGAAGGCAAGCGAGAAAGTTAACTAAGTAAAACAACATTTTCTTAAAAGTAATATTTTTATAGTGCATTATTTTCTTTGCATGCTATAAAGTGAAGATTTCTCAGTTATTTTTAGGTGCAATGGGGATATGAATATTAACAGGTACTCCTGTTTTTTTTCCTCGCTTTTTCTGTCTTCCTCCTTGTTCAGTTTTAAGAAATGTAGGCACTGCAATATAAAAAAGGGGAAAAGTCTGGTCTCTGGTCAAAAGAGCATGACAAAGAAAAACTGATGTACTTTTTCTCATTCTTGCATAGTGAAATAACTGGATTAAGGCCCTTAGCTTGACTTAGTAATAAGTCTGAAAAGAAGGCAAGTAAATGAAAAAGAACATTGAATACTATAAAGCTTTTTTCTAGCAAACAAATGTATACTTAGTAGCAACTCTGTACCTGGTCCTACTGTCTCCATGGAGACAATCTGGTAAAGAGAAATGGCTAAGAGATAATGTTTTCTGAAAGCATTCAACTGTTTTCCCAGCTGAAAGACCTATAAAGATAAGATGAAACCAGACAGCACTAAGTAGAAGCACAGGCTGTACCATGCATTTAGCATGGATAACCTTTCTTTTAGGTTAATCCAAGTCTAAGAATGTGGTCATCAGTTTGGGACACATGTTCCTATTAAGAGTTTTGTGTGTTAGTATTACGTTAACAGGTTTTAGGGGGTATTGTGGGTGTGTATTTTTTGTTTTTGTTTGAGGGCTTTCAATAAAGCAAAATGTTTTATAAGATGTGACATAGGTTCAAATGGATATGACAAGAAACAACTGCATAAAAGTTCAACCTGCCAAAGAGGTATGCATGTAACACAAAAGCTGGAACCAAGCCACTTACCACAAAAGCTGTTACAAGGTGAGAATAATAACTTTTTTAACATAATGATGCTTTCTGTAATGTCTTTAAATGTCAATGGTCTCTCAGATAAAAAAAAAGAGTAGTTAACTTTATTAAAAAATGCAGACTGCAAATAGCCATGCTACAGAAGACACACCTGGAAAGAAATGAACATGTGAATTTGATAAAGAAAGGTTTTCATGATGGTTATTCAGTGAAATACCTGGAGCAAAGGAAAAGAGGAGTATTAGAACAGGATAAAAAATGTAATAATGGTAGTTTTGGAGTACTAAGGGGCTACTGGCAAGAGAGGATGATTAGACTGGCATGTATTTACATGCCACGAAAAAAACTATAATGGAGATTAAGAAAATTCTAGGAAAAATAATCAGCTTTCAGCAAAGAAAATTACTTATAAATAGGGACTGCAATTTGATTGTCAGCAATGAATATGTGTCTGGGGGACCAGGATGGAAAATATAACAAAGGAGGGTAGATTTTTGAAGAAATGTATGAAAATATCTGGTATGGAAGATGTGAATTCAGTACTAGGAGTTTGGAGTGAATTTACAAATTGTTCTCCAAGATACAAAAACTGGGCTAGACTAGACAGAATTTACATTTCACAGGAACATGTGCATGTGATTGAAAGCAATGATACACATCCAATAACTATTCAGGTCATGTACCAATAATAACTAAACTAGAAACACAGGGTAAAGAAATAAAAAGGAGACATTGACACTTTCACACCTATCTGTTGAAAAGACAGGAATTTAAGGAATGGGTAGTGGAAATTATTCAGCAGCATACCTCTCACCCTCTTAGCACAAGAAATCTGGACAAAGCCTAAAATAACAGGGGGGGCAAAGGCCCAAAAATAGGGACATATTTTAAATATTTAACAAAAAACAGGCAAACAACCAGCTGGTAAATGTAAACTAACAACCAGCTGGTTTTAAATATTGCTCTTATAAACATAAAAAGTTGCTGGAATGACACGATTTGTGTAGCATGCATTTTCTGAAGGATATGAAGTCTGAAACTGAAATGTATGCCATTATTTATTGACTTCAGTCCTCAGTGATTTGCCAGAAACCACACATTTTATGAGGAACAGATGAAAAATATTAAGGAAATATCTGTACAGTTGAGACCTATGTTCAGTAGCTATTAGAGAAGATAGAAATTTCTTCTGAAAATATAGCCAGGGAGTGGAATAAAATTAAAGTGGAGTTTAAAAATAGAGTGGAAATAAAAGAAAGGGAAATATGGTTAAGAAGTAATGAGTATTATTTAGATGGACTGACAAATGTTAAACTATTGCAGAATATGGTGAATCTCACAGAACAAGAAGTGGAGCAACTGCAGAATGCTAAACAGAAAACCAGGGATTACCTCGATAATATACATGAGCTTAGAAAGACTGCTGTTAAGCAACTGTTTTTTGATAATAAGTCTAGAGTACAAAAACTCTTAGCACAATGACTTAGGCAACAAAAGGTAGAAAAGGCTGTCACCAAAATTAGGGAGCTTGCAACAAGAAAGATAACAAGAGATCCTGCAGTTGTATTAGAAATATTTCAGAAATTCTATGAAAGTCTGTGTAAAGCAGAGAAATACGGAAAAGGCACAAATGGAAATGTTTATAGAAGAATTAAATATGCCAAGATTAGAGGAAGATGAGGCTCAATTACTAACAGTTGGGACAGGAGGAGATAAGATAAAAATGATGATGTACATCCAATCCACAGAAAAGTGCCCAGGAATAGATGGTATTTCTGTGGAAGTTTGGAAACTAGCAAGGAAAAAACTGACAAAGATCTGGAACGTTTTGTTTTACAGTATTTTAAGAGAAGGAGAAGTACCAACATACTGGAAGAAAGCGGTGGTAACTATAATACCTAATGAGAGTAAATATCCATAAAATCCAGCTTCATACAGGCCCATTTCAGTACTAAACCATGATTATAAAGTGTTTGTGTCTATAATGGGTAAAAGAATGGCATAAATTATGCCAAAATTGATAGAGATGGATCAATGTGGTTTTGTGGAGGCAGGCAAACATTTGACAACATTAACAGAACACTGATGGTTCAGAAGGAAGCAGAATATCAGAAAGTACCACTGTTGTTGCTGGATTTGGATGCAAAGAAAGCATTTGATAGAGTAAGCTGGAACTTTATGAGCAGGGCAATAGAAGCATTTGCATTACTCGATAAAATTATAAGGTTAATTAGGAGGCTATACGAGGGATCAGATGCAAAAATTAAAATGGGGTTCCTCTCTGATAATTTCTGCTTGAGCAGAGGAATGAGCCAGGGGTATCCTCTTTCCCCTTTGTTATTTATATTTAGAACAACTAACAAAGAAAATCAGGGACTCAGAAATTCAAGGATATAATTTGTACGGTTGTCAAGAAAAGCTGGCTCTGTTTGCAAATGATATTATATACCTGATAAAACCAGAAAAGGAATTTCAGTGTTGTGGAACATTTTGGGACAGTTTCAAATCTTTTTGAGATATAAAATTAATGAAGCTAAAACAAAGGCAATAGCTATAAATTATGTAGCCACATATGAATTGGTTCAGCAATATCCATATTTATGGAGACATGATAAAATGAAGTAATTAGGAATATGGATTAAAAATGACCCCTCTGTGGCAGCTATTGATATATGGGAAGAGACTAAACAAAAGATAATATGAAAACTGAGAAATTGGAAGTTCTGTCATATGGATATGGATAGTAAGATACAAGCAGTAAAAATGTTTTTAGTCCCTTTCATCTTATACACAGGTCAGGCATATTTTTATCAACCAGAGGAGAAGTTGTGGATAACAATCAGTAAAAAGATGAATGATTTTGTCTAGGAGGGGGAGATGGCAATAGTCAAGTTGAATAAGCTGATTCCTGCAACTGAACAAGGCAGATTGGGATTACTTGATTTTAAGAGGTACTTCAGAACTTCTCAGTTAGGACTCTTATACATAGCACAAGCAGAAACATAAAATTCAAAGTGGAAAGGGATGATGATGAAACAGAGAAGTAAAGATGACAGAATGGGAAGAAACCAAAAATGTATTTGGACTGCAGGTTAGAGACTGCCTTTTCTATCAAGGAATGATACAGAAAGAAATGGGGGGGGGGGCATCTAAGCGAAAGACCAGCACTGGTAGAGTTTTCAGTAGAATCTAGAACAAAAGTTGCCATTAAAAAAAGGAATAATTAGTAGACCATATAAAATATTGCATAACTATAAGAATCAATCAGAGAAGGTTAGAAAGGATTGGGAAGAGAGACTGGATAAGCAATTCACAAAGAAACAGAGGAAGGATATATGTATGTCTCCCAAATATGCAACAAAATCTAGAAGATTTAGAATTTTTGCTTAGAAATGTTTACATAGATATTTCATACACCAAGTAGACTTCAGAGAATTTTTCCTCAGGTAGACAGCAAATGTTGGAGGTGTGATGGGAAAGAAAGAGGTAAACGTGGCAAAAGCAAGCAAATGAACCTGGAAACACAAATTCTGCAACTTAAAAACACACAGTTTAATATGGATAAGCGCTTTCGGTAGAGAGCATTCTCCCCACCTTCATCAGATCACAGGAAATGCAACATCACACACCCCTATATATACAAATTAATCCCATTCAATTAAAGATGTGTGTGATTGCTAAATTAATAAATTTACTACATAAAATAAAATAAAATAAAATAAAATACATGGATCCAAAATACATATTATATATTATATATTATTATTATTATTGATTGTTGTTGACCTAACCATCTCATGATCTAAAAAATCTTTATTAAACTACACCTTTTTATAAAAATTAGTTTAAATGTTTATATATGATGCTTATAAATATCTGAATGCATTAGGATGGTAACCTAAACTGACCCGTTCAATCTTAAAGTCTTTGGGATTCAGTAAGTTAGTAAAAAATTAACTAAATGCATGATTAAATACATAAATAAGTGAATAATTAAACTAGCGAAAACTAATCCACTTGAACTTCTTAAAAATGCAAAGCATATAATATAAATAAAAACGCTTGATAATAACAGCTTGAAAAACATCATGTATAACATGTATACTGTAAAATCTATAAAAATCATACATACAAGAATGCAGAAATACAGTGACAAATAACAAATTATTCTGCCTAAGAAACCTCTATAGCTTGAAAGATGAAAGCAGCATGCTAGTATATGTTAAAAAGACTACCATAAACTAAACTTTGAAATATGTTCAAACCGAGAAGAGGGGGGGGGTTGGGGTTAGCGGTCCTTTAGTTTCCATTAGACCCACCCCTATTCTATCTCACAAGGGCTTTTAGTTTCAAGATACACTTAATAGAGACTAACTCATTAAGTCCCGGATGTGTGTATGATGAGGTCCTGACTTGCCAAAATACCTCCTGCTCCTCTAGTTGCAATTGCCAAGGCCCTCCCCTTAGGGCTGGCTGTATTTGTTGGATAACAGAAAACAAAAAGGAATGTTCAGGATATGAATCAACATGTTTGGCCAAAGCATTATTCATGTCATTGATGTTGATGGCATGGACATGTTCATAAATTCTTTTCTTAAAAGCCCTTTCGGTTTTTCCGATGTAAAAAGCAGGACAATGTCTGCATATGACCACATAAACAACTCCTTTGGAGTTGCAGTTAAAACTGCCATTAATTTTGTATTCAATTCCTGCCAAACTAACCTTTGACCCAGTTGAAATAAATTTACAGTAGGGGCAGCACCTGCATTTACTCATTCCCTTATTTGGTTTGTTTGTCTTGTGGTTCACTCTCTCTAAAAGGTCTTTTAAATTTTGCCCCCTTCTGTATATAAATCTGGGCCTGTCACCAAGACATTTAATTAATTCTTGGTCTTCCATTAAAACTCGCCAATTTTTATAAAAAATGTTTTTAATGGCCTTCCAATCAATACTAAAGGTAAACAGGAATGAAATATTCCCTAAGGCATTTTCATTTTCATTCTCCTTGATGATAATAGCTGTAGAGCCCTCTCTTAGTATTGGTTTAAAATGCCCGGACTAATTTGGAACACATTTCTGGGAGTGTGGTGAGTTGTCAGACTTTAAGGATTCCCTGTGGGATGCACTGTCGGAGATGCTGGGTGGGCAGGTTGGTGTGATGACGGAGATCATTTTTTCTGAGCTATGATACAGAATCGGGATAGCCTACACATGTTAAGGCCTTGCTGTGTCTAATTATGGTGGCTGCCAAAAAGCAATTACTAGAAAATGGAACTAGGATTGTGTCGGTGTGGTTTATTATTGCCTAAATTGTAAATGATGGTTTAATAAAGATGTTTCTTGCTTAAAAAAGAGCAGGAATTGAATAATTTATGTAATGTTGCTTAGGTTATATGTGAGGTATAATGTTTGTAAATGTGAACATGTTAATACAGTTTGATTATTTTTATTTAAATGTAAACTTGCCTATGTCACAAGTGATAATTCAATAACGGTGTTTAAAAAAAAGAAACAGAGACTGGGATTTTGGATGCAGATCTTTAAGAATAACAATAATCATACAGATTATTATATTCATAAAATAGCAGAAAGTATCCTAAGAACTAAGCCAAAACAGGAATAAAGAAAGTAGATTCTGACGATGGGGATGACTGCAATTATGGATGCAGACAATAGGCAAGAGGGGGCTAGAATTTATTGCAGGAAAACTGGCAAAGGAACTACGGTATTGGGAGCAAACAACTAGAGAAGGAAAGGTAATAGAATGGGAAGATGCCAAGAATTTATTTGGACTGCAGATGAGAGATCACCTTCCCTATCAAGGATTGATAGAGTACAGAGAAAGAAATAGTGGGGGCATGAACAAAAGACCATTACTGGTACAGGTTTTAGTAGAATCTAGAACAGAAGCTACTGTTAAAAAAGGAATAATTAGTAGATCATATAAAATATTTCATGATGACTATGAGAACCAATCAGAGGAGTTTAGAATAGATTGGGGAGACTGGATAAGCAATTCACAAAGAAACACTGGGGAATATATGTATGCCTCCCAAATTTGCAACAAGTTCTAGAAGACTTAGCATTTCTGCTTGGCAATGTTTACATAGGTATTTTTATACACAAGTAGACTCCAGAGAACTTTTCCTCCGGTAGACAGCAAACGTTGGAGTTGTGACGGGAAGAAAGAAGTAACTGGGAATATATTTTTTGGGAGTGTAATGAGTTGCCAGACTTTAAAGATTCCCTGCAGACTACTTTATCAGAGATACCAGGTAAGCAAATTGGTGTATATGAGAAATGATTTTTCTGAGCTATGATACAGAATCGGAAAGACATAGTACGGCCTTGCTGAGTCTAACTATGGTGGCTGCCAAAAAAAACAGTTACTAGAAAATGGAAATTAAAGTCTAAACCAACTGTACTAGAAGAAATGAATATAGTAACTGAGATAAAACAACTAGAACTGGGATCTTTAGAAAAGGGTAAGATCAAATTACATAGAAAAAAATGGGAATTGTGGGAACAATGCATACTGGAGAGGAATAAGCCTTAAAAGAAATCAAGACTTAAATAAGCTATGTAATATTTGGCTGACAATGATTGGGTAGATTATAAGTGATGTATAATGTATGTAACTAAAAGTAATTCAATATGGTTTGTGATGTATAATGCTTGCAACTAAGATTATGTCAATATGGTTTGTTTTCATTTATATAAATGTTTGACTGCCTATGTCATAAGTGATAATTTAATAAAGATTTTTGTTTAAAAAAAACTAGCAAAAATAGGAATAGGAATTGACTTTACTGATGTTATAGTTAGCTCTATCAATAAAGACACCAACTTCACAGACTGCTATCGAGTGGTTACTAAATAAACTACAGTGCAAAAACACTGCTGATAAAACAATATTACTGCAAGATGTCAATTACCCAAATACTGACTAATCAAACTACTGAGTGAATAAAATGTAAGCCTAATTATACAATAACAGCTCACTGTTTGGACAGCCCAACCAGCGTGCCCATTGTAAATCAAACATATACCAATAGAAAATCGGGCTATTCAAGTACTGTTGAGTGGTCAGACTTTTCATTGGCATTTCCTTGATGACCTACTCTTACCATATTTTATGAGAATACAAGAAATGAGGAAAATCAGAAATGTTCTACCTGGCAACTGCCCACACATTCGCATAATGTTTCTTATTTTCCTCATATTTCTGCTAGCATTCCTGCTGTTTTAAAGTGCACAAGCCTTTCTCTTCTCATAACTTTGTGCCAGAATGTAAGTCAACAACAAATACAAAAAGACCTCGAGAGTCCTATGGAGTCACTGTCTTCCCCATTCACCCCTTGTATCAAACTGATGTACTGAGCAAGCATGCAGATGTACCATAAGCACGTACAGTGCATCAGCTTTCAAGACAGAAGGTGGAAGAACACTAAAGTTCTGTTACACAATTGCATTACTTAAGAAAGGTAAATAATTTCTTTCTTAAATAACATTATTGTACGAAAGCAATAATCCACGACTGGTTTGGGGTATATCAGGATTTAACCAAGGTTGGCTTTAATGATTCAGGCTTTGTCCTTTGATTAAACCACAATAACAGTGGGTAAAATCTGACATACCCAAGCACAGTTGTGGATTATTGCTTTCGTACAATAATGTTATTTAAGAAAGAAATTACTTAAATCACTAAAGCCTTTGCTGCCATCTTTAATCCTTATATGAGATTTCAAAACATTGCAGACAGGATGGCTGTAGGGACAATTGTTCATGCATAGCCAATTATACAGGTGTGCCAGGTCAATGGCTCATCATGAGACTGTAGTAACAGGGTGCCATCACCCTTCAAACACCGCAACAAGATACAACAGCCCACAGGCATATGTCCTGTATAGACAGAGTAATATATCTAGGCAAGTGCTGCATATTGGAGCTGTACTGACTCACCTGCAGCTGTGTTATATCAAAATATTCAGTGGTGAATGGACAGCTGTGTATGTCATGATATCTGGCAGCAGTAAGAAAATATGGAATTCTATATGGTGTGGCAAGCACACGATGTTAGTCTCCATGTGCACCCACCATTATAAGCAGACTGCAGTTCCACATTAGCATTGCAGATGAGTACAACACAGCTGTCTTAGAATAACACAGCATTCACTACAGCTACCTATAGCTACTGTGCTATAACAGTGTGGTGGGAAAAATACAGGCAGCTTATGCACAGTAGCATCACTCTACTTCCATCCAATAGCAGTGCACCTTGAAATGGATATTTGCACCATCACTGAGAATTATAGTAATACAATTTACGCATGACCCTCATCAGTACTGCAGATCAGGGATCACTTTATCACTTCCTACAGTAACTCACATTTGAGGAAGTGGCCATCCTGTGGAGTTAAAGACCATGTTTGTAACACACATGTGTGAGAGAGAGAGAGAGAGAGAGAGAGAGAGTAGCTGACATCCATTTGTTAGTAATCAGTAAGAGTTAGTGACCACATTTGTGACACATGAGAGAGAGAGAGAATACCTGGCATCCATTTGTTGGTAAATCAGTAGAAGTTAGTGACCACATTTGTGACACGCATGGGGGGGGAGGTGAAGAGGTGCCATCCATTTGTTGGTAAACAGTAGGAGTTACCGACCACATTTGTAACAAACGAGAGAGAGAGAGAGAATAGCTGCCATCCATTTGTCGGTAAATCAGTACTTCCCTCTGCAGAATAAATACATTTATTAATGGGTAAGATGTACTGGAACCACAGCTGTTACATGTATACAATTTAAATTATTATGCAGTCATTTGTTATCATCTGGCGTACTGTTTGTAAATCTGATGACCGCTATTACACAAAAGCATTCTTCATTCCACAGCATTTTGAAAAATGGTCCAGTTACCACATGTCCTGTACATTTGTGTGAAACTGTTAATATCTGGAGAGGTGGGGTGGCTACATCAACCCATCCTACCTGGTTAAGAGCACCTGTCGAATTTTACCAAGTGAGTATAAAATTACTGGCTCTTAAGTGCCCTGTAGAGTGATGCTAATTTCACCCATTCTTTAAGCTGCTGTCAGCACAGAAATATGCTCTCCATTTTCTCATAACTCTATGCTGTAGGGTAGTAAAAATGGATTCTATGATACATATCGCATAGAAATGTCTCTTGAGACCGCTGTTCTTTCATGGTACTATGGTAATGCTATGCTGCCTTGATGTCATGAAATCTACCCTTAATAAAACTCCTGTCATTAAACTTTCTTAGCTATGCCAGAAAAAAAAAGCTACAAAAATTAAGAATATGAGATATTGGTAGGACAACAGAATTCTGTCTGTCCCTGAAATAAATATCCAATATGATCTCTAAGATATTTATTGACAATTTTAAAATTTCTGAAAAGGGAAGCCAAACATTAAAATCCAGGTTATAATACATCACCATACCTCTCAACTATACCAAATTCCTTGGTATTTACCAGCTTTGAGGGGAAAATAATGGGGTGCCACAAATTCCCGAGTGGTCCCTTCAAATCACAATTTTTTTTTCATTTACAGGTTAAAGTTGTAGATTATGTCATCACACATTGTGCAGGGGCATGCATGGTGACATCAGCAAACTGCAAGCCTGTCGGTGACTAGGACAGTGTTTACCTCCTGTTTGCTTTGGATTTCAAAATTTGGAATAGCAGTGTCAGAAAGTGCATAAGTGTCCTCACTTTGGGGTGTCTTTGTCTCCGTTCATGTTATACATTCATAGGTAGGTACTAGGCTATCGGTCCTGGGGCCTATACAAGTCCAGCCAAAAAGGTACCCTGGCTTTTGCCACCCAAGAAAATTCTTTTAAATAAACAGCCTTTGCATGTCTTGAACCCAGGACCATGCACACCATAGCCAAAGTGATTTACCACTAAGCCATGTCAGCATCTGTTTGCTTCCCTGGGGAGCGATCTTTCCTTTCTTGACAGGTAGCATGATAGGGAATAAAACAAGAGGCACACCGGTTTGAGTCCAAGCTATACTCAGCAGTAGACTATGCAGCAGGCATTTTCCTAGTGCTTGTTCACAAGTCCAACTTTCTTATTTGTGCTGCAAGTTGCTGCTCATAAACACTTTTGTTACGTTGTGTATATTTTCAGCTCAATTTGGTAATGAGGTTTTTGAGGTTTTCCTGGAACTATGTTAATCAGCAATGATGTTGGTTTACTTGATTAGTTGGAGGTTGACTGCTATGGACTATGTAATTGGATACTTAATGTAATTAGTACACATTATGGACATATTTGCCTTAGCTATTTTGTGCCATAAACATTCGGTAGTCTTTTGAGATAGTAACATAGATGTATACTGGAAAACAGCAGCTGCTCGATTATGAAGTTAGCGATAGTAAATCAGCAATTGATGCCTTTCAACTTGTTTGGGCAAGAATTCAGTGCAAAATCAGAACAACATGGGGACATGGCCATGAAATCAGAGACAAAAAAGTTAATGTAACCAAAGATTTTTGCGTCAGCACTCATTTTCTTAACAATAGATATGAGACTCTGTTAGGCATTATTTACTCGACTAAACCTCAGTCATTTATCAGAAGAAGGAAAAAAAAACGAAAGGGTTATAGGGTAAATCAGAGACAGTTAAGAAGAAGTATGGAAGGAAGACTTCCATACCCCTAGAAAACCTCCTCAGCTGGTCTACCCACCATCTCCCCCAAGAAACTATCATCTTAGGTGATTTCAATATTGACTGGCAATCCTGTTCCGGCAACAATCCAACCCATCATGTACACCTTCATGGCTTCACTCAACTAGTCCAGTCACCAACCAGGATAAATAAAAACTCCACCAAGCACACTACCCTGGATTGGATACTAATCAGTAAGAGCCCCCAGTCATAATTAACAGGCTGCTTATCAGATAGCCTTAGAGATCACTCCCCAACATTCCTACTCAAAAAATATCTATACCAAGCTAAACCTGTCATCTACCGTCAAATACGTAAAAAACTAAACTTTAACCCACTCACATTCATCTCATCCCTCAAAGAATGTAACTGGCATCCTCTAAAGTACCTCAGTCTAGATGATGCAGTTGAATTTTTTAATACTACCTTCCTGAACATCCTTAATTACCATGCCCCCATAAGATTCTCCAGAACCAAAGTACAACCCTTCCCATGGCTACAGAAAACCACTAAGTCAGAAATGGAAAACAGGGATAAAGCCTGGGAGCACTGGCGCAAAACCAAAACCCCTTCTGCTAGACAGAAATTCCTAGAACTACGCAATAGAGTCAAAAAGCTGATAAAACAGGACAAATCCCAATACTACCAGTCTGCCCTAGACTCCTCACAGCACAGCCCCAAACAGTTCTGGTCCTCCATAAACTCTATCCTCCACCCAGGTAAAGTCAGTACCCCCCTCCTAACATCCCTCACTCCTCAGAAAATATTGCTTCCTCATTCAACACACACTTCACCCAAACCATACTATCACTAGCTAAACAACACAACCCCCCCTCCCCTGCAACCCACACCTTCAACTAGTAATCTCCCCACTGCCTTCTCGTTTTCTCCTGTACCTACCTCCAACATAAAAAAACTCTTAACTAAAGTTAAACCCACCAAATTAGCAGCAGACAGCCTCCCAAGTGAATACCTACAAATCGCAGCTGATGCTCTGTCCTACCCAGTATCCATCTTGATTAACCGATCTCTGTCAGAAAGTTATGTTCCCACACT
Organism: Protopterus annectens; assembly: GCF_019279795.1. Taxonomy (NCBI): domain Eukaryota; kingdom Metazoa; phylum Chordata; order Ceratodontiformes; family Protopteridae; genus Protopterus; species Protopterus annectens. The sequence goes on along the minus strand of NC_056745.1, from coordinate 661,408,540 downwards.
GTGGAAAGTGTTACATATAATTCCCCTCCACAAAGGCGGACCCTCCACAGAACTAACCAATTACCACCCCATAGCTATTCTCTTTCCACTCTCCAAAATACTAGAGAGATGCATACACTCTCAGGTCTCAGACTACCTCCCTACTAACAACCTCCTTTCCAGTACTCAGCATGGTTTCCGACCAAACCATAGCACCACCACTGCCTTAGTCTCCTTTACTAACACTGTCCTTCAGCATAAAAACAATGGCTACTTCTCCACTGCTACTTTCCTAGACCTATCTAAAGCATTTGACATGGTCCCACACAAACAACTTATCTCTGTCCTCAATAACCTATCCTTCTCACAATCGGTCACCAACTGGTTTCAGAGTTACCTGTCTGATCGCCAACAATCCGTTGTATGGCAGAATGACATATCTCCCCAACTACCTGTCTCCATAGGGGTTCCCCAAGGATCCATCCTTGGACCCCTACTCTTCTCTGTTTACACCAATAATCTAGCCTCTGCCACCAAACATGGCACTCATACAATACGCAGATGACTCGACCATCATCTGCTCAGCCCAGTCCCTACCAAAACTGCAAAAAGTCACACAGGAAGCCTTTTCCTCTGTTGAAACATGGTTATCCGATGCCCGATTAATACTCAACCCAAACAAAACTAAACTACTCATCTTCCAACCCACCAAACATACTCAAAACAACTCTCACTTTAACATCACGGCAAAAGACAACACCACTATATACCCAACTGAACACACCAAATTGCTAGGAGTGGAAATAGACAATAAACTAAAATTTGACATTCACATATCCATGACTATAAAAAAAGTCCACAAAAAACTAGGAGCGTTATACAGAAATAAGCAATTCTCACCAAAGCAGCAAAGATTTCAATAGCAAATTCCCACCTTATCTCCACCCTACTTTATGCCTCTCCAATATATACCAACCTAAGGCAATGTGATCTAAACAAGCTAGAGACCTGCTACAACGAAATCGCCAAATTCGCCACAGGGGCATCCTACCATAGTCACCACTGTCTCTCACTTGCTGAACTGGGCTGGCTTGAACTCCCTCACCTCCTTCAGTGGTATCAACTCTCACTCACCCACAAACAAGTAAACCATCCACTAAATGTCCCATCCCTCCAGAATCTACTCCAACTCTATCGCACCACCAGACCACTAAGATCCAGCAGCAAAAATCATTTGCAGATCACTAAGGCCAATAACTCTGCTGGTGAAGCACTATTCTCTTGCGCCACAGCCAAATTATGGAACTCACTCCCACCCACAACTACCTCCATACCATCATGCACCCACTACAAAACTTTACTAAAGGCGCAACTAAAAACATGCTGGCTATGCCCTTGCAACTCCCACTCTAATATCATCCACCCCATCCAACCACTACCTTTCTTTCCACTCCACTAACTACCTTGATTATAGCAAGCTCAGATGCTCATAAGCCAGTACTTATTATACAGCACAAACTGCTTCTTCTTGTAACATTTGTTAATGTCTGGTATGCACTTCACAGATAAAGATTCTAGTCGTCTACTGATGTACTATGTTCTTCATCTGGAAATATATTGTAAGTAATTGCTATGTAAATTGTTATTCACTATGTAATCCAATGTATATACTGTCTGTTTATTTTAACTGTAGAGCTTTTCTCCCCAGGCCTCCGCTGAAAATGAACCTACGTCCAGCCGGACACTCCTGGTCAACAAATTTAAATAAATAAATAAATAAATAAAAAGACCCATTATAAAACACTGAAATGTTTGTGTTTTAGGTCAAATGTGCATCTTACTTAAGTTCCGCATGTGGCACAGTTATTTATAATGGGGAGGGGCTAAGATTTGTTCAGGTTAAGTGGGTATCCTAAAGGGGGCAGTGGGGCACCTAAAAATGTCCATATATTCTCATTGGTAATTCTGGTCAAGAACCCATTCTCTCTCTGTGATTTTGCATTCATTTTACTTGCTGGGATACATCATGGAAATAGCTCGTAACTTTCTAAATCATACTTTCAAGGGTTTTCAGAGGTCTGATAAAGATTGCCACGCATCTTAAACACTAAAGAAAATGCATACAGTTTTCATACATTGGGAATAGTTTCTTTAATTACTCTTAATTGTATAGCATTTTGAGCCCCGATAATAGATTTATACTAAGTCGTATTAGTTTTAGTTACCTTAGGTCAGCTTCAAGTTGTAGTTCCTAGCTGCAACACTGTGGCAAGTGGTTCAAAAGAATGCCTTTGTGTCAGGGTTGTATAATTATATAAAGTTTTAAAGAATTTTTCCTCCACTAGCATTTACCATGAAAGACTTAAACCTTTCACACTGCATTTTGGTATTGGATGAAATGGGTATTGAAGATAGGCATATGGGTGCTATACATCCAGCATCTTGTGATAAGTGCACCATATAGGCTAGTACCTGCTGCAGACTGAAAGGTCCAATGCAATGTGCATAAGATTACAAACTACTTGTATGCTTCTATGTAGCATGAATGCTTTCTGTTTTTACACACAGCATACTAAATTGGCCACAGACTGGTGTGAGTCTGTGTGCAAGCAAGTGGTATGAAAGAACAACTGGGTTAGGACTAGCAATCCGGTGGTGTGAACCTTGGCACTAGATGATTGTCACTGTTGAAGTGACACTCTGTCCGACCCCTTGTGCAACAATGGGAAAAGGGGTTGTGGATGGATGGGCATAAATGCTACTTGCTTTTAAATGTTATCCAATACATTTCCCTATTGGCTTTAATTTGTGGCTTCATGTATACCTGTTTAGCTGCCTACTTCTGTTCTGTGATATAACACTTTTCTTCTTTTGATTGTATACCTGTCAGTTTGTTATAGGGTTGTCACATTTTCAGCTTTCAAAAGTGGAAAATAAGATAATTTGAAATTCTAAAGGGTAAACAATATCCTCAAACAAAGCAAAATTATCATAACTTTATTAACAAGGCAAAGTCTGGGTGTTATAGCATTTTTAGCTGTTTACTTTTTAATCAAATATGTTTGTCATAATACTTCATTTTCTGTTTCATAAAAAGAAAAATTAGGAAATATTTTTTTTTCCTGCTATACCAGTGCATTTCTCATTTTTCTTGTTAAATTTTCCCACATGTCGAAGCTGCCGAGATTAGGTCTGCTCTACAGTAAAGGAACATATATTTAATTTATTTAGGCACTGTTACAATCATTGAAGTGAAAGGATACTATTAGTTCTCATTTGGGATTAGAACCCAAGACCTTTGACTTTTTACATAAATTGTATTATTTTAATTTTATATGAGTGTAGCAGTTATGTAAGTTCAATGTTAAGATAAATAAACCAGTACTGTTCTGGTTATATTTTGTGTTTAATATTTTGTCTGCTCTTCAATTTGTGTTTGAATGTTGGTATCCTACAATTCCATTGGAGCAGGTGGGGTTACATAATTATGTATGTAAATTTTATGTTAATCAGCATACAGATTTTTGGCCAGTTGTACCTACTTTTCATGGGCCTTTGTCCAGATTTTTGATGTTTCTAGGTTGAGAGGTATGTACATCACTTAGCATAAAAGATACTGTAGAAACAGCCTAGAAGAAACTCAAGGAATGGCTTTACTACACAAAATAAACAGTAATAATAACAGTAGCACTGTCAACTCTGGAACAATACTGCTTCAATAGGGTACTAAAATATAGACATACTCCAGAAAAGCTGAAAGTAGTATTATTGGTTCCTATTACTATGAATATTAGTTTGGATCTAGTTAATTAAGAAATGTGTTAACTGTTAAAATGCATGCTTTGTAAGGCATTGAAAAGGGGTACCTTGGTTCTGTTAAAAAAATGCAATGTATCCTGTTCCTAGAAGAAGAGTGGTCTAGATTCATAAAGGGAACACCTTGTTTACAAGGTCTGCAATATTCTTTTAACACGTAACTGCTGGAATAGATGGTGGCCTAAGAGATCACACACCATGCATGGCCATACCACAAGGATTCAGCATGATCTTGCATATGGGTATGCTGGATAAACTAAACTACTAGAGATGAATATTCTCAAACAGTGTAAGCCAGTGAAGTATTACAGTTTTCAATATAATGGGTGTCTGCTGAAATTTTGAGGAACACAACTGTGATCCTTAGATTAGCAACACTGAAACTGCAAGCATAGATGAACATATATTAAGTCTGAGTTTGCAGATTCCCTGGAAGAGCATTTTGACAATCATTTTGACATCATAGGTCTGTCCTTAGCAAGCCACTCATAACTACAACTTGTTTTCTTGGTGCACAAAAATGAATAATCCTGGCTGGATGTTCACCACTGAGGCAGCTCTCTGCACTGTGGATACAACAGTGTGTTATGTGGCCAGTGTGATCTAAGGTAGAACTGCCAGAAAGCATATATATTCAAATGTATCCAACCATTAACAAATATATATGTAGTAATTCAAGGAGCAGTGCAAATTGTAATTGGGTGAAGTTAAATATCTCAGCAATACATGATTTAAACTAAGCTTTTATTTTTTCCTCATAGTTTTTCCTAGTACCTTCAGATTAAAATTTACAATAATGTTTTTCATCTCTTACTTCCATTTTATCAATGATTTGCTAGAAAGGATAATCACTGGGGAAAATGCATGGATGTTTCGCCTGCATTTTAAACAGCAGATAATGCCATACTGTATATTTGGTCCAGCAAGGCTAACTTAAAAGCAATCACCACTGACCCACAGCTTATGGAGGTGGGATTTTAGCTGCCTACAGTGTGGTATGATATGATTACAGGAATGGAACTAGTAACAGTTGCAGGAAATTCACAGGCACTGCTTTAGTAATTGTAAGGCTAAGACGCGTTAATGACTGCTTTACTGATTGCAAGGCTAAGACGTGTTAATGAGCCAGTAACAGCTTCAGTTACAGCATTAATCTTTGTCCCAGACAGAGAGCTTACAGAATCATTTAGTCAATTAATGCACTGAGGTGCAAACATGCAATCTCTCAACAATGACTGTACCATTACACAGAAATACACAATAAAACTGCAACTTAAGACAGAGACTAGTATTGTGTGCAAGCCTTCATATTAACAGATGTGGCTTCCATTCATTCACCCAGGATTTGAATGATCAGTGTAAGTTATTATCCATGGCACCACAACTGAAAACCTTTTTGTATGGATGCTACTACTAGGCCACAGACATATAGGTAGCCACCCACAGTTAATGATGCTGAGGCAGTGCAGTCAGCATTTCTTCCTATGTGCTTTCTATTCACAAGCTTCATATCCATACTTTATCACCTTATTAGCAGCTATAATGGATGGATCAGAATCAAAAGCATTAACTGAGACTTGCAATTGTAAGTTCTAGTGGCACGATATTCTTAGTAAAGAACATGGATGAATTCTTGCCTCTGTGTATAGGCTGCAGGATGTGGCTGGAAGCAGCACAGCTACAATTCACTGTTAGTAAGGAAAGTCCATGGGATCAAAAGACATAGAACTTGTCAGAGACAACTTTCAGAAAGTTACACAGTCTACAAAAAGACAGAATCAAGGTATTTACAAAAGACAGTAAAACCAGCTGTACACTGCTTACAACATGCAATTCTTTTAAGGCAGTGGTGCACAACCTTTTTGTGGGGAGGGCCACTACACGAATTCTTAATGCATCTGTGGGCCACCTCAAAACATAGTGAGATGTTACGAGTTAACAATAGGTACATGTGACTGTCATTTTTACTTAAGACAGTAGTCATGAAATTGCCTGTTTTCTGCATCAACTTTGCATTTAACTTTATTCTGGCTTGCAGCCATGACTTATTACAAACTCTTGCAGAAAGTTACTACTGTTTACAGACTACAAGTTATAAACAAGAAAAAATAGTTACTTCCGTGGCTAAAATTAGAGGTGTGTGCAACTGCAGTCAATTAGGTAAGTAAGCACGTGCTGGAAAGCTTGTATGACTGGAGTAAGGCACAGTATTTTTTCACTTTTTTACACATTTTTTGGTTACTCTCTGGGGGCCAGATGGCATTGTGTGGCAGGCTGGATTTGGACCCCAGGCCGGACGTTATGCACCACTGTTTTAAGGGGCAATTAGATATAAATATGCACTAACTCCAAAATTGCTGTTATTACAGAGAATTTCCCTTCCTTGAGGTACAGAGTTCTTACAGTTAGGATATAAGTAAACAGAGATGGTATGGGAGTCTGTCTCCACTTCAGTGTTGCACAGGATTGTGTAACATTGGGTTTCGAAGTTTGTGGTTTTCTTGTGCTAAGTGCACTTAAATTTTTAAAACTGTGGGGCTAAAAGTATGGAGTCACCTACTTCTCATGGGCCACTGTAATGTTTAAGTTAAACAGTAAATTTATTATGACTGTTTAACTGTCATGATCCAATACTTTGGTGAATATAGGAAATAAAATCTAACAATATAAGACTTAACATGCCAAATAAAGTCAGGTAAAATAAATAAATAAATAAATGCATAAAAAGCATGGGTACCCACACACCTGCACACAGGAGGAAGCAATCCTATCATGCTTTGACAGGTAAAGTTCACAGCTAGATTGTACATCAGTCAACAATGGATTTCTCAGAAAAAAAGCAACAAAAGAGAATGGAATACCCCAACCTCCTGCCAATATACAAGGCACAGGGCTGTGACAGCTAGCTAACCCAGATCTATAGACTCTGATGAGCAACCTTTGAGATGTTGTGAGAGTGACAGCAACAGGGGGTCTGTCCTGGATATAAAGGTTGTACAGCACTTGTCCAAAGACCACCTTCGGACAAGACACAGGACGACAATATAAAGAAAATGCAGTACAGAAAAATCAAATGCAAGCTAAATTACAGAAAAAAATACTGCAATAGAAATGTAGTTATAATCCAAAGTACAGACCAAGAAATACAATGAAAAGAAAACGCACTGCAATGAAAAGGACGGTAATGAAGTGCACTGCATCTTGAAACTCTCTCAACATTGTGTAGATCTAATGTAATTAATAACATGAAATTATAATATCAAGTAAGGGTGTGGGAACGAGGGAAACGTCTTTAAGCATGCGTTTTCATAGGCCCTGGGCAGCCACATGAAATAATACCAGCAATGTTTGTCACATTAAAAGAGAAGGCACATTAATGTCATTTATAGCAGCTGGCAAGCAAAGTACATGTAAACTAACAGACAAAGCTATTCATCAGAACTGTTTAATGTCTGCATGTGAAAGACATATGTTGTTTAATCTGGGAAGAACTACAGCATGCCTCGTCTAGGGAACTAGCCTTCGGCAATTAAGGTTTTTGTGAAAAACAGAAGCACTTCATTTTATATTACATACCTAAGAGTACATCGCATATTTACAGCTTACAGCAATTCTGCCATTAAGTGGAAGTACTGTACAAGTAGACTGTTTTATTCTGAATGGACAGCATGCTATGATGATGAGGTGAAAAGTGTGTTCAGGTTAACCAACAGCTTTGACTGAATTATTCATTTATTGGCTAACGTGTTGCATTTTATTGAAAGGCTAGATTACTGCACCTTTTTGATCAAGACACATCATGGCACACTGGAATCTTTAGAAAAGGGTAGGAGTAAATTACATAGAAAAAATGGGAATTGTGGGAACTACATACAGAAGAGGAAGGAGGTTTAAAAGAAGGCAGGATCTGAATCAGCTATGTAATGTTTGACAATGACAGGATAGATTATAAGTGATGTACAACATTTGCAACTAAAATTATGTCAATATGGTTTGTTTTCGTTTATATAAATGTATGATTGCCTACATCATACGTGATAGTTTAATAAAGATGTTTCTTTTAAACAAAAAACACAACATGGCACACATACTGACTTGAGAGCACATAGCAAGGACACTAAAAAAGCTCCCATAATCTTGTCAAAAGGAATCTCATGTACACAAAGATGAGAATTTCCCTTGTGTTCTTGTGATGAAAGTTTAGAAATAATAAGTGAACTAGGAATTAAATGCCATTTTGGAGGAGCAATTGTTGAGTTTGCAAAGTCCTGTAGAAGATAGTACAATCCGTTATTTTAACAAAGGGCTCAATGGTAAATTTGTCATCCTTTTATTACTTTGAAAAGCTGTATTTCAAACACATGGCTTATGTTAGTACACATTTCTTTCTGAAACTGTGCAGATTACTGCATCCCTAAAGTCTGAGGCAGTGGATGCATACTTTGTGGATCATGCTTTGGAAATGAAGGACATTGATGAAATGTCCACAGAGCTGTATACTTTTTTGTTAATCTGTTGAGCACTCTGCTCTCCTTGTCATTAGGGACACCATCAGGGGCACATTAGCCAAAGGGTTCCTACTTAGGTACTTATGGGAATTATTGACCCTGTAAAAGAAAGAAGAGAGTCATGCTGTAGAGGTGTGTTACTTATTACAACTTTCTGGACATCTCATACTGGAGGAACAGCTACAAGCCTACAATCACATAAGCCCACATAAATGCTGGGCTTTAGTATACTCTTTAATTTCCCACTGAAAAACCTCCTTCATTCTATGAAGTGTGTCTGCTAAGGAAAAATGGAGAAGCAGGGGTTATGGTACCTTCAGTGTCAGAGTCACAGGCTTCAGTAGATGAGATCTGTCCCACATATAACTGCTTCTAATTCATGACAATCACAGTATTCCTAAGGAGGATCTTCTTTTTTTTTTCTTTGAATGGATCCCCAGAACCTCATGACTGTCTAAGTCTTGTCTTAATGTTTTTAAAGGACACAAAGCCCTCAGGACCATTAGACAAGACAGTCAGTAAAAGATAAGGAAGTGGCAAGGGAAGAAACAATGTCTGACCAGGCCGAGTCATGCTGGCAGTCATTGGTTTGTGCTTTGGTGCGATGTTCTTCATTGCTTCAGGAATACCACACTTAGAGGCCTTACTTAGGTTGTGGGCAGGGATCAAAGGCTGCTTGCCTACTAAGACACTTTACCCTTCTGAAATCATAATTAAAGTTTCCAGAGCTGAATGGCCTTTGTTCTGAAATGGTATGTCACATATGTCTTCCAGACAGGTTGTGCAAAAAGGTGATGGGAACACAGGCACAGCACTTGTGCCAGAGTCCTTACCCAAAGCAGACAACATGGGTGGGTGCTGCCAAAGCACCTCTCCATGTATGGGGCTGCCAAACCCAGGAGAAACTACAGTCATGTTAGATATTCTCTGTCTCCTAATTCTTCTCCCTCTTAAAAGAATGTTTTTTTTATTTGCAGGAAGGCCCGAGAGGCCTTGGTTGATACCATGGTGGTCTCAATCACACACACACACACACACACACACACACACACACACACACACACACACACACACACACACACACACACACACACACACACACACACACACACACAAACACACATACACACTGCTTTTTTGGTTGTAAACTTATACAGACTGACACCTTTTCTGGCTTGTGCTTGGGGTGAAAGAAGCACAGTAAAGAGGTGCAAACAAAAGTCTATCTGGGTGGGGACAAAGCAAAAGCCAAAAGTCTTCGAGGGGGTGGAGATTTGTTTTCTGTACAGAGTAGTTATTTATTTTTTCTGAGCATTAATTTTCCAAACTAGATTCAGAATCAAGTTATGAGCCAAATAATATAGCAGACAATTTGAAGAAATTCTCTGTTTGGTACTTATTTGACCCTTGAAATTAAGCTGACCAACAGACTGAACACCATGAAAAACAAGGCTATGCTCACTGCATGACAGGAAAGATGGCGTGGGCCAGTACATCCTTTACACTTCCCTGGTGGAGTGTAAAGGTCTGGAAACTAGGCTGGATACAAACTACCCATCAGGCAGGTAGGATATCCCAGGTATGAGAACTGCAACAGTGTGATAAACATATGTGTAAACCTGGGAATGTTATCAAACAAGAAAGAGGTGTGAGTCAAACATGGAATTGAAGGCTGGCTGACATTATTTTTTAATGTTTCCCCCTTGACCATGCTTGATGGAGCAGTCATTCCAGCTAAATGGGAGTGAGGCATTTGCAGGCAAGGCAAGAGCCCTTAGGCCCATTGATTCCTCCCTGGGAATCCATAGCAGCTCTCCTTTTCCCAGTCAGGTGGTAGGGAGCAGGCCAGCCTGCCTCCCAAGGGGATGGCTGCCATTGCATGCCACGTTTCCCTTGGCTTCCTAGTACTCTGCATCACTATCATTCAGCAGGCTCAGCCGACAAGGAACTCAACACAAAGGTTGTCTTGGTCTTTTCCCAGAGGAGTTTTGTGCCTTGTTAAGTCATCAAAAGACACATTTTTTATATCAGTTGAAGAGCAAATGAGAGACAAAACATTTCTACAAGAAATAAGAGCAATGTAAAATACTGAAGTATGACAATATTATGAGATGTACTCCCATTTATGTGACAAATATTAATACTACTGACATTTGTTTTGGTCAGAAACAGGGAAGCAAGATGCATGTTACTTGCTATACAATGTTTGATGATAAAGGGTGTCTGTTGGTCAGGAGAGTGGAAATTCTGAATAATGCCAATTGGTTTACATCACCTTTCAAGTATCTTCTGGATAGGGAAAATATAAAGAACTTGTTAATACTAAGCAGTCCATACGACAGGCAAAGAGACACAGTGAACGCATCACATTTATTTTTTTACATTTTAATACATCTGGCAATATGTACCGTGGGAAGGTTACTGTATAGTTACATGTATTGCGCACTTATGGCAAACTCACTGGACAAACATTTTCTTAGACTGCTGAGTTAAAACAGAAACTGCTAAACGTTGTCTGCCTGTGGTTACTTGTTGTGTGCTTAGGCTGATTTTTGTTGTTTCTCTATTTCAAGTCCTTGGATAGTGATTCACACTCTCAGAAGCAAAAAAGTCTTAACTTGGAAGGAAAAATATTGTGTGTGTGTGTGTGTGTGTGTGTGTGTGTGTGTGTGTGTGTGTGTGTGTGTGTGTGTCTGTATGTGTGTGTGTGTGTGTGTGTCTGTGTGTGTGTGTGTGTGTGTGTGTGTGTGTGTGTGTGTGTGTGTGTGTGTGTGTGTGTGTGTGTGTGTGTGTGTGTGTGTGTGTGTGTGTGTGTGTGTGTGTGTGTGTTTATTGGAGGGTTTCAATGGCCCGCACTGAATGAGATTAACAGCAATGAAATGAAATAAATTTGGGTGACCACCATTTATTTATTTGTTCATTCTTGAGCGCACTCATGTGTGTGCGTACATGTGCAGCACAGCAGCTAAGGCAGGGCAAAGTGGGTGGCAACCCTGGAGACATGCTTTTAGGGGGCATGACTGGTACCACAGACGTGTGGCTAATTGAGTGCAGGTGCAGTAATGGCAGACATTTAAGCAGTCGTTGCTGATATCGAGATTGCTTAAATGAATGCTCTTAGTTGTTTTTAGTGTAACAGTGCATTAGTAACTGTAGCAAGGAACTATAATAAGTGCTTTACTACAGTTTCAGGAAGCTGTGGATGACAGGCTTTTTATTGGTCCTCAATTTCCGAGGATCCTTTTCTCGTCATCAAGTTTAGGTTGAGGGGTGCCTCTCTGGGGATTGCCTGAGGCATAAATTTACATAACTACAGGTAGGTGTGTGTGTGTGTGTGTGTGTGTGTGTGTGTGTGTGTGTGTGTGTGTGTGTGTGTGTGTGTGTGTGTGTGTGTGTGTGTGTGTGTGTGTGTGTGTGCATTACTGAGCAAATGTGCATGTAGGGGTGGTTGCAATGGGTTCCTCTATGTAATGACAATAAAAAGCTCAGTGTGGATGTTAATTTATTTTATTTGTTTAGCCATCTGATCACAATAAGACATTTAACATGCACTTTGTCCTAGTCATAGGTGACTCTATAGTCAGGCACACTGATGTCCCAGTCACCAGGCTAAACAAGGAGAATGTTACTGTCAGCTGCCTGTCAGGTGCCAGGATCTGCCACATAACCCACGCACTCAGGTCACTCCACAACAAGTACAAATATGACTCTGTCATTGTCCATGTTGGTGTGCATGACCTGAGACGTACCTCCCTGGACTACATGAAAACAGACATGGAAGAGCTCTTCAATCTTGTAGCCCAGGCAGGTATGACCCTAGCCCTGAGTAGGATCCTGCCATCGCCCAGAATGATACTGCAGTACAAGGACAAAAAGATTGACTTCAACAGTTGGCTAAGCTTCTGGTGTCATTTTAAGGGGATCCAGTATCTGTCTGCCTGGGACGACATGGTCGACAGACCAAGATGCTTTGCCAGAGATGGCCTGCACCTGTCACCCCTGGGATTCCAGATACTTGCCAAGGGTCTTGTCACCCCTACAGTGCCTTTTTTAGGCAAGGTTCAAATGAAAAATTCACCACCGTAACAGGAACAAGCAAGCAAAAACTGAGGGTAATGCTACTCAATGCTAGAAGTCTAAATCTCAAAATGCACTCACTCAAGGCACTCCTTAAAATGGAGAAAATTGATATCTGTGCAGTGACTGAGACCTGGTTTAAGGCTCTAGAGAGCACCCCTGCATTACCAGGCTATAACTCATACCACACTTTTCAGCCATCTAACCTGGACCAGAACACCAAAAGCGGAGGTGTGTCCATATTCATTAAGGATATCCACACCTCCAAGCTGCTGCGGTGGTGGTGCTGTGGTAGCGTTATCGCCTCACAGTTAGACATTGCCTGTTCGATTCTCAGTTAGAGCGTCTTCTGTGTGGCGACATGCGTGAATGGCCGTTCCTTCGTTGAAGGTTGTGCGTTAGGCCTGGCATGCCAGCACGTCAAAATCTACTGCCAATCATTAGCGGACCGGAGTTCTGCTGTGGTGACCCCTTACCGGGAAAAGCCGAAAGAAACAAACAAACACCTCCAAGCTTGTTGTGCAGCGTATTGCATCCGAGGTTATCCAAGTGCAACTAACTCTGGGCAAAACTGCAATCCAAATTGTAGCTTGCTACAGATCCCCCACCATGCCCCAGGATTCCCACTCCTCTTTTCTTGATATACTGGAAAATATTAGGGTTCAACCAAACACCCTAATACTGGGCGATTTCAACTACCCCACCATTAACTGGGAAAACTACCCATGTAGCAATTCCTTTGCCCAACGCTTTCTGGAATTCATAAATTCCAATGCCTTGAATCAACTTATCCACACCCCCACCAGGGGCAACAATATCCTAGCCCTATTCATTACCAACATCAGTGACCGGTGTTCCACACCTGAAGTCAACTCCTCGTTGGTCCGATCCGACCATAAGTGAATCACCCTAGATATCTGCATCCCCACCCACCATTAAGTAAGCCATGGTAAAAAATTTCTCCAAAGCCAACTTCATGCTTCTTAAGACAGAAGTGGTGAACTTCATGACACTCATAAGCACTTACATGAATGCATGGATCATGCTATCCCAAACAGAACCAAGATGCTATCCTCCAAAAACAGGAAGCCAATCTGGTGGTCCCCTGCCATAAACAAACTCTACAACAGAAGGAAGAAACTGTTGCAAAAGAGAGTAAAATTCCATGAGTGGAGGAGCTCCCTGGTCAGCCTCAGTAAGAAGCTGAGATCCCTTATAAGATCCTCCAAAGCTAACTATGAAAACAAAATCGCCACTGATTCTAAGGGCAACCACAAAGCATTCTATAGCTATGTCAATCTCAATGGCAACACCCAGATCTGCTCTGAGTTACAGCACAATGGCACGAAAATTACAGAACCAACTGATATTGCCAACATCCTGGCAGATAGGTTCAGTGCTAACTTTATCCCCCTCTCACCCCCTAAAGGGCCCATATCTATACAGGAAGAATGCAGAGTCCCTGTAATCACCTCTATGCAGGTAAAAACTGCACTCTCTAAAACCAAAAACACAGCATCCATGGGACTGGACAACATCCCAGGCTGGGTTTTACACAAACTTCAGAACGAACTGGCTCCCCACCTAAGCACCATGTTCAATCACAGTCTCATGTCAGGCTTTGTGCCCACTGAATGGCACACAGCAACAGTTATCCCACTCCACAAAGGGGGAGCCACCACTGATCCTGGGAACTATCGCCCTATTAGCCTGACAAGCATGGTCAGCGAGGCCATGGAATGTATCATCATGGAACTCATAAACAGACATTGATAACCTCCAAACTCTGGACCCCTGCCAGTTCGGGTTTGTGAAAGGCAGATCATGCCTTCTGAACCTGATCGACTTCTTTGAGGCAGTCATCAAAGCCATAGATGAGGGTAAGGTGGTTCACACAGCCTATCTTGACCTCGCCAAGGCTTTCGACACCATCCCCCATTCTGGAATTATAGTTAAACTCACTAAACTAGGTATAAATCCCTACCTCACAAGATGGGTTGCCAACTGGCTCACTGACAGAACCCACACTGTAAAAGTTGCAGACTCCAAATCTGACTTCAAACTACTGACAAGTCGAGTACCACAGGGTTCAGTCTTGGGACCTCTCCTGTTTGGTATCTACTTCTTTGAAGTACAGGCTAACACAGAAGGCCTCTGGCTAATGAAGTTTACAGATGACTGCAAACTAGGAGTCACAGTTGAGTCCCCAAATGATGTGGACATCCTACAGAAGGGCCTCACTAAGACAGATGCCTGGAGTCAGAGGCATGGCCTCATCCCTTTTGGTGAAAACTCTGTACCCATGAACTACCACATAAACGGCAGTCTACTTAACGCTGAATGTGTGATAAGAGACCTTGGAACCCAGATGGACAGTAGTCTCTCCTTTGATAATCACATCACCACAGTAGTCAGGAAATCCGTCTATGTGGCACACCTCATCACAAAAGGGTTCTCATCCAGGAAAAAAAGAGGTCATTGTTCCCCTCTACTCGGCACTCATTAGACCCATTATAGAGTAGAATGCCCCTTTTGGAATGTACCTCACAAGACATCTGCAGCAGCTGGAAAGGCCACAGAATTACCTCACAAAGAGGATTACTGGCCACAAACAGATGCCCTACACTGACTGTTTCAAAAAACTCCAGCTTTACTATATTGCCTACTCCGAGGAGATCTCTGCCTAACATATAAAGCTATGTTAAACCCAGAGCTGTTGGACATGCTATACCTAAAGAAATCCCAATCCCTCCAAGCTACACACTCTAGGGATCTAAACCTTGTCACCACAATAAACAGGACATGCTGGAGGGATAGATTCCTTTCCCAGAGACTTCCTATACTCTGGAATAAGCTACCCATCTATGATAAGCAAAGTTCCTCATTAGCACTCTTCAAGAAGAATCTTGATGAGTGGATGGGAAATAGGAAATACACCCCGGGGATCACTTCTGTGTCTCTGCTCGACAGGGGAACAGGAAGTTAACTTTCTTACTTGGCGTAAGCCAGGGAACCTTGTTGGCTAAGCTTACTTAGGCCATTGGGCCAATAGCCTAGTACCTACCTATGAAAATGTGGGTAATTTGTGGGCCAATGTGCATGTATGTATTCCATTTGCTGTGTGTTCCACTGTATGTGTCTATCAGCAAACGACTTAAGTATATTACTGTGGACATTATTTATTTGTTCCTTCATTTAATCTTAGTTAGACTTCTTAAGTGTACACAATCAGTAAAGCAGCTCTAATTGATGCGCACAGAAGCAGTCCATGATGGAAACTGACTGAACACTCCAGTCATTTGATGACAGTTAAACAGTCATTAATCTGTCTTTACAGGGCTGGTGAGTGTGTTAAGAGCCTCAGAAGATGAAATACAGTACTATCAGTTTAATGTTTGATCACAATATCTGAGGTATATGCCTTCAGAAAAGTGACAACCAACACCTCATATGTCTAAAGTGAACTACCTTCTTTAAAGTAGCTGTGCCATTTATTCTAAAGAAGAACACTACAACTGAAAGACTGTTTAGCATGTGCATTAGTATGTTATCAGTTATTTATTTATTTTGTTAACCCTCTTATTCCCCTAGTGCATCCCGTGTCTTCTTGTTCATCCTCACCTCCATTACCACTTCCCTATAGCTCCCTTTTTGAAATACCAGACATACCCCTTGGTGTGGCTTGACATGTCCCCTCTCCTTGGAAAGTCAGCATTATGACATTATTTATCAGATTCAAAGAGCAAAGATCTAAGTAGATAAGCAGCTTAGATGTTGGATGCCAGTATGTGGTGGCAGTGTGTCAGCATCCTATCTTTGTTGGAGTAATGCGCAATGACATCAACATGCTTGGTATGGACATCCACCTACAAGGCAAAGGACATTATATTACTTCCTCTAAGTCGCTGCTAACTCACAAGAGTCGTGCCCTCCATCAGTGCTCCTTTACTCTCTTCTCAAGACAGGCGAGTCTGCTACCAGCTGCTTCATTCTGTCCCCTCAGATGAACTTAAAAGCAATACAAATCCATCCCTGAACTTCAGTTATCAGCATTGTAGGTGGACTCCTTACTTTTGCACCACTGGGATGGCTACAGCTCTTTATCCATGTAAAACTGCAACCATATACAAAGATTACCCTACCATAATACAGTTACACCCCACTTCAGCTAGCCCAGATCATTCAATTGTTTCCTGCAGGTTTCCCCTTGCTTTGAAGTTGCCAGCCATTACTAGAGAAGTTGCTGTAAGAAACAAATTCTACGTTTTACAAAAACAGTTTAATTTTGGGCACTTTTCCATATTAATAAAGAAAAGGATCATCAGAATGTTTTGAAAATTGCAAAGAACACAACTGCGAAAGAGTCTCTGAAAAGCAATTTGCTGACACACCCGAGATTCTGAAAGTATGTAGTGCTTCTCAGTACTCCCATTTTAACAGAATGGATAAAATAGTCTGAAGTAAAAGGGTCTTTAAAAATGTCATCTTTTTATATATGTATTATTTTCCCAGTGTGCTTAATGACCACCAAGCCTCTCCCTTTCAGCTAAGTTCATTTCCTTCCCCATCCTGAGTACTGTGCAGCAAATGCAAGGATTGGCAGGAAAGCCACCTCAGTTGTGATTTATGTCCTTGCAAGCATCCTGGCAATAAGGGTGTATTTATTAAGGAGCCTAATCCTTCTGTTCAACCCAAGTCACAGTGGGTGTCACTACGGCGCCGACATGTGAGGACATGCTCCAGTGCACTGAAAATGAGGGTTTCTGCCTTCATAGCATCACTTCTCAAGAATGTGGCACTGGCAGTCGAGGTCTGCCCCCTCTACCCCCAAGGATGGGTAAATTAATTACAGCAACCACCTGCCTCATGGGGAAAAAAGGCAAAAGTCATAAATGTGTCTCAGCAGAATACAAACAATTAAGAGTTACTCTTAAGAGTTCATTAGACACAGAAGGAAGCCATAAATACTCATCAAATAAATTAAGACAATGCAATACATATAGCAGTAGGCATATATAGTTTAGTACAAAGCCAACAGGTATGTAAAGCAGCAATATCTGTAAAATAAGTAAACAAAACTAAATTTCCTTAGTCCCAAGGCACAGTTGGAAGGGCTTGATATAAAAAGGTTATGTATTTAACTGATAAAATACACAGCAGGACTCTTCCAAATATTCAAACAGAGCAAAAATCAAACCTGTATATCCTACATAGATCAAAAAGGGTTAGTATGATGCAAAGCAGCAGAAGTACTAGGGAGAAAAAAATCTTTTAAAGTAATTTTTTCTAACATCCAGCAAAGTTGACTGTGCGAAAAAAGTGAAACACAGACACGCACACACACACCCACACCCACACCCACACACACACACACACACACACACACACACACAAACACACACGCACACACACACACACGCACACACACACACACACACACACACACACACACACACACACACACATAAACCAATGAGATCCTCAGAGGGAATAAGCAGGCTGGTAGCACCACTGGACTACTTATGAAAGAAGCAGTAGTTCCTCCACTGTTCCAAGTTAAACCAAGGGAATGAGTGTTAATATGTAGTGCAAGATAGGAAAAAGCAAGGTGTACACAGTAAATTACTAACAGAAATGGAAACAAAGTAAATGCTGGTTGAATTGCGAAACCAAATATATACGAGGGGAAAGCCAATAATTCCTTCCAACTACTTTCTCAATTTGGCTATAAAATCATCTATGAAAGAGTACAGAATCATAATGTTCAGGGAATATCAGCTAAATTCTATATCCACTACAGTCCTTTTACTTATGTGCCATCCTGTCTGTAGGGTAGCTGGCTTGATTATTAAATTAGTTTTTTTTTTTTTTTTCCAATTTTGCAGTATTTTTCTTTCCTGTATCTGAAGGCATTTAGAATGCTCTAAGGTGAGGAGCTCATACAGAAAGAGTTAGAAACTACAGCTATTAAGTAATGTTGCTGACTGGTCAGGAGGGGCATTCTGCTTTCTCTACTGAGCTAGTGTCTTGTTTGCAGGGAAACAGGTAGCATCTTTAAAGTACCTCCTTTCCAAGTTTGCAGGTTTCACATTTTCCTTATTTGTAAAAAGACTTTCGGCTTTTCCCTGTTAGGGGGTTGCCAAAGCGGAACTCCAGTCCGCTCATGATTGGCAGTGGATTTTTACAGTGCCGAGTTGCCAGCCCAATGCCCAACCTTCAACGAAGGCAAGCCCATTCACGCTCGCACTTACTCGCATGTCTTTAATGTCACTCGACCACGGGGAGGACATGCGGACTCCACAAAGAAGGCGCTCCAGCCAAGAATCGAACGGGAGAACCTCTCGCTGTGAGGCGACAACGCTAACCACTGCACCACCGCGGCTCTCACATTTTCCTTATTAGTAAGTGGTTAAAATGAGAGAGCCCAGGGGCTGATCTGGAAGGGGCAGAAACTACAAGCTATCAAGTAATGTGTCTGGATGGTCTAGGGGGAGTGATGTCAGTACCTTTCATGCCAGGCATAGAGACCTGTGTTGTGGGGAAGCATGTTGGATCTTAAGTTATTTTCTTCCCAACATTGCAGTTTTTATTCCCTTTCCCTATTTGACGGTGCTTAAAATGTGCTGATAGACCTTAAGAGCTGATGTGGGAAAGGATAGATACTACAGGATATCAAGCAGTGTTGCTTGACAGTTGGGGGTGTCCTGCTTTTGTTACTGCACCTGTACACTAACTATGTACAAAAAACCTAGCCCCACGGTAACCGTGGAAAGAGTCAAGTGCATACCTCTCAACCATGAAACATCAAAAGCCCATGAAAAGTAGGTACAACTGGCCAAAAATCTGGATGCTAATTAACATAAAATTTACATACATAATTATGTGATCCCCCCACCCACCTGTGTGGAATTGTGGGACACCAACATTCAAATGCAAATTGAAAACCAGACAAAAGATGAAACATAAAATATAACCAGAACAATAGTGTTTTATTTATATTAACATTTGAGCTTGTATCAAATGTTGAACTTGTATAAAACTAAAATGAACTGTTAGTAACCTGTTATTTTAACAACATTCCAAGTTTATAAGAACAGTATTTTAAATCTGTCCCTACTTTTTGGTTTTTTTGTTCCCCTCCCCCATTATTTAAGGCTTTGTCCAGATTTTTTGTGTTAGGAAGTCGAGAGGTATGAATGCAGTATACTTGAGAGGTATGATTATACCCATATTGTTCAGCCTCTTAGTACAAGAAACTCTGGACAAAACCAACAATATCAGGGACAGAGTTTAAATACTGCTCTTATAAACTTGGAAAGTTCATAGAATAGGTTTTTCCATTAGCATGCATTTTTATGAAGGATATGAACTCTTAAAGTCACCTGTGAGTCATTATCTATTGACTTCAGCTCTCTGTGATTTCCCAGAAAACCACAAAAATTTTTGAGGAACAGTCCAAAAATACGAGGGAAATATCTGTATATTCTGTGAAAATCTGGAAAATGTCAACAGAATCGGAGCCAAATCCACAAATCATTAAGGACAATTAGACACTTTTACAATATTAGTATTATTAACTTGAGGCATAGACAGAGTAAGAGGATGTGAATTAATATCAATTTTCTGAAGTAAAATAAGTCCATAACTGTGATAACTGGCATTATTTATTACGTATAACTCACCACCTTTTCTCCAAAAGTCACTCAGTTAAGGAGGGATTAAGTTTGACAGAGCTAAATTTAGAGTCAAAATCAGAGATGTCTGTAAAAATCAGAGACAGTTAAGAGATATGGGCAGATAATTGCTTTCAACCTCTTACTTCCAGAATCGGGAAGGGACAAAACTAAAATATTCAAGTACAGCAATACAGACGATAGGCAACTTTTAAATATTGTCACTATCGACTTAAAAAGGTGACCAGAGAATAAAAGGGCTTGAAATTGTTATTCATTTAGTCTGTAACTGAAATTATTATGATTATTTGTTAACTGTAATCCTTATCTTAGCTCACCAACCCCCCCCCCAATTTGGCATACAAATCTGAAGTTTCTAGTTAATCTCATTTTCTGCTTCTTTCCCAGTCCTAGTCGGACTTTCCCGGTAAACAATTATTAAATATATAAATAAATTCCCTCATCGTATATGCCCCAACCAAGTGCAACTAGTGTATCTTCTTAGCTAGTTGAGAAAAGTATGTCATTGTAGTTAAGGAAATGCTGATAACGGGGGTTCCAATATAATAAAACTGTGGGTTACTTTATTTTACTTTTAAGACACAAAGTGGCACTTTCCTCCTTGGAACCAGCATGCAGGCAGGCTCAAAGATGCAATTAAAACATACTTCAAAGTCAAAGATCTTCCCCTCACCAAAAATCATAGTACTAAGGAACCCACACTCACAATCAGAAGCACTCCATTCCACGATTACCAGCCCCAACCTCCCCTGTCTAACTCAGGGTCGTGAGAAAGCTCGTGACTACACCTGAAGACAGTCATGCGCATACATGGACAGAAATATAGATACACTCACACAGAAAAAAAAATTGTGCAAACTTGGGGTTAGCTTTTCTCACACCTTATAACATCCAGTTCCCGGTGTGTGCGTGTGTTACGTTAACATCTTCACAAAACGTTCTATGTAATTCTCTTCAAGAATCTGCTTCCCTTATAAACTCGGTCACAGAAAGAATTGTCAAAGACGTCTCAAAGTACACTACCTGTTCAATTAACACAGACGTGTGCTTGCAGATTTCTATTTAACTCTAAATGAGCACTGCTATTACTTACCCCCGGGGTTCATTCCTAAACCAAAAATAACAGGAAAAAAAGAAATCAAACTCAAAAGATGCAGCACACAGTACTTTTGTGAAAAACAGTCATGACAGCTAGTCAGTCTTCTAAGAAAGAGAATTAATTTCCTCCAGACTACAAATGTTTTCAAGGTCACAAAATATTTTCTTGTCCTCGCTGCTTTAATATGTATGTTGTTTAATTACTATTTACATTCTGAGTTCCACCAATGTATTAATATTTATTACAGCTGGAAAGTTTTCAGATTCCTGAAGAGCAGCAGATCGCTTTTGATACAGTCCTGTTTATATTACAGCCATCTCCTCACCAAGACTGACAGTGACATTCTAATGTTTCTGCTGGGGCATAGGTCTCAACAAATCAGGGAGAAATCCAGAAATAATCAGAGACACTTTTAAAATATTAGTATTAATAATGTAAGACACTTAGTGAATAACAGAATGGCAGAGCTGAAGAAGTATAAAATAACCCTGTAATAAACCTGTGTTTACTCTAGTAGTCTAGCCCTTAGGCAGCAGCACAACTTGTAATCCTTATTGTCTTGTCATAAAATTTTTCCAGAAAAGCAAAATGTGGCAGAGCTAAATATCACGTGCAGGTGGGTTGCATGCATGAGTCACTGACCTTAACAATGAAAATGAATGCAGAAGTGGTGTGACACCATCAAGAGCCCATTCAGACAGTATAATTTAGTATGATATGGGTTACAAGAAATAAATGGCCGGACTCCGAGCTGGTGATGACATGATGATGTCAGACTTACTGTAAACTGTAGATAAAATAAAAAAATCTGGAATTAAAGGGCTACTCGGAAATTCATGGCACTCCATTATTTTGCCCTCAAAAATGGTAAATTCGGAACGGTTGAGAGGTGTGGTCAAGTGATAGAAAAGGTTCATAATTTAAATGAAAACTACTTTTATAGTTAAGGACAGTTTTCTTTGGTTCATCAAGTACTGTGGTTCACTGAACATCAGCAGGTATCTCAGGTTGGGAAAGCTAGCTGTTCACAATGTGTGCCACAAAACTTTGGAGGCTCTGGGTCAGGACAGCGAAATTCAGAGGAAGATGGAGAAGATTTAAACAAACTCAAAAGACACCTGGGGATTTGAAGTTTTGATTTGCGAGGACGGTTTCCTGCATTTCAAGCAGACGGCATGTGTTCATTGGCTGGACATGGAAAAGACAATCCTGAATGACTGAGCACATATCTTATACCTACTGGTGAGGACTACAGAACAGTGATGTTTATATGACAAGGGTTGGAATTCCTTCACTCCTATCCTGTAGTAACATGAACATTTTTCATTTTTCAGTCAAAAACTACAGAATGACATGAAGGGCTCATTTTTGTTAGTCACCAATTATATATTTAAATACCTTACTTACAATGGAACATAAATCACAGAAATACAGAAAAATATAAGTGGGATAGGTACATCTTAGAACACTGCATTCTCTCTTCTTTTTTTTTTAAAACAAGTTTATTGTTTTAACATACAAGAGAAATATCATAACAATTTTATACAAGTAATTAAAATAGATATGATTATAACATTCAACAAAACAACCAAAGTATTTACAAAGACATCCACTACAATCAGATCAATTAATTAAACTAAAATACCATGCTATTGAAGTTAAGATTTTTTTAACAGGTTTTGTAAATTATCCCATACAATATAATAAGATGTTTTCCTAGTTGTTCTTGACCTTATTGTGTTTATTTCCATATGGCACACTATATTCATAACATTTTTAAATTCATTGAACGAAGGAGGTGTATCTGAAATCCAATTTCTGGTTATTATTTTCCTAGCCACTGCTAGAATAGACCATAACAAGGGAAGCTTAATTTTTTTAACACTTTGAGGTACAGGTGTGTTGAATAATATAAGAGATTTAGAAATAATGAAATTATCTGTAAAAAGAGCCTGCAAAAATTCATTAATTTACTTCCAATATTCTTTCAATTTTATACAGTCATAAAACATATGAGCCCAGTCAGCATTAATTTCTACATTACATCTTTTACATAGATTATCTTTATTATTTATTTTATTCATCATCAAAGGTGTATAAAAGATCTATGTAAAAATTTCCATGTAAAAAGTCTCCAGACAATGGAAGACGTAGTTTTGTAGGCAGATTCCAATATATATTGTTTATCTTGTTGATTTGGTGGGTCCCCATTAATGGAAGTGAAATAATTCCAGTAGGTATCTACACTGTAAAAAGTTTCTTGTCTGATAATTTTATGTATGTATGAAAGCTTTCCTTTATCAGAAACTTTATGTTGTAAATTTAATATCAAGTAATCAATCAGTGTTGGAATAGATTCTTTAACTGTTATAGACATTAGATCTATTTTATCAATGAGATGTTGTCTAAAGGTCTGAACCTCTAACCAGCAAGTTTCTCTTAGATCAAATTCTTGTTTTAAGAAATCTAGATTTTTAACTTTATTATCAAATATCAACTGATACCAGTACTTTAGATCATTATCTATAGCTAAATGGGTTCCTTCAGAAGTAGATGACAAAAGCATACCCCGAGTATACATTATAGGGAATATAATAAAATTCCATTCCCTATATTTAGGATGCATGAATATAAAGTTATGATAGCTAATAATAATGTTTAATGGGTAACTAACTATATGTTTAGGTGTAATAGGTGAAGTACAAAATTCCTTTAGTAACCATAACATGGAGTTATTTACAATCATATTTTTATGTGTTAAGGAGATTTTCATGAAGTGCATACTAATTAGCTCCCAGTAATCTTTCCATTTTGCAACATATGACTGATCTATTAATAAAGTAATAACTTTTACAATAGAAGAGATAGTATATAAATTAAAGTCTGGAAAAGAAATACCCCCTTGAGACCAGCTATTAGTATGTTTCTTTAATGCAATCCTAGGTCTATTAGGTGCCCATAGGAAATTTAACATTAGTGTATTCAGTTTTTTGATAATTATTTTTGTAGGTGGAAGTATTATTGATTGTATTAAGTATAAAATCTTGGGGAATATTATCATTTTAATAATTGTAAGTCTCTCTTCCATAGTAAAAACATATTATTCCAGGTATTAAAAAGATTTTGTATATTAAGAAAACAGGTATTATAATTATTATATATAATAGATTTAATATCTTTAGATAATATTATACCTAAATAAGTTATCTGACCTGAATTGGGTACATATTTAGTAAAATCACTAATGAGAATATTTTTTCGTGTATATATAGGTAGTATTTTAGTTTTTTCTTCATTGAATATTAAACCAGAAATACTTTTAAAATTCATCATTTTATCAAATAGAGACTGCATAGAAGAATTAGATCCTGCTGATGTAATTAGAACATCATCTGCAAAAAGTTGAATTTTAGATGTTGTATTTTCATCTATTTCAAAACCCTCTATGTCAGTACTGTTTCTGATCAAATTAGCCCAAGGCTCCATTATTAAAGTGAATAATAGTGGAGAGAGTGGACACCCTTGTTTTGTACCTTTAAAATGGGTATTTTTGTGAGACATATGTTCCTACCTTAATATAAGCCAATGTTCCTTTGTATAAATGCTCAATTAGATTTACAAATGCATCTGAGAAGTTTGTGCACTTCAGTAAGGTAAACAGATAGTCCCAACTTACTGAATCAAATGCTGAACTTATATCAAGACTAATAAGTGTTAAATCTTTCTTTTTCCTATTTGCAAAATCAATTAATGTTAGAGTTCTCCTTATATTATCAAAAGTATTTCTATTTACAATGAAGCCTGTCTGATCTATATCTATAATGCCAGGGATGATTGTCTTCAATCTATCAGCAAAAATACTCATAAACATTTTATAATCAACATTAAGTAATGAGATGGGTCGATATGAAGTACATCTAGTTGGATCTTTATTAGGTTTTAAAATTGGCGAAATAAATGTATATTGCCAAGATGGGGGGTTATTAGCTCATTTTGGGCCAAAATAAAAACCTTATGTATTAATGAATATGTACTTTTAGAAAGGATTTTATATATCTCTGGTATAATACCATCATTACCCGGTGCTTTGTTTGATTTAAGCTTGTTTATTTGTGTAACAACCTCTGTATATGAAATACTTTTGTCCAATAGTTTAATCTGTTGTTTATTAAGCTTTTTATTCATGTTTGTGGTTATAAACTCCTTTATTTTATCTTTAGCTTCCATGTTAATGTTATTATGGTTAATTTTGTGAAAGTGATTTCTAAATTCATCTAGTATTTCTGGTAGACTAGAAACATTCTTCTTTTCCTTAGAGAAAATATTTCTTTGATATGATTTTGTTTATTCAACCTTTTGTTTTATTTTTAAGTCTATGTAAGTATTTGGGGCTTATTGAGTAAGGCAAAACTTGTATTTCTAGAGTTATTTTAACTTTATGAGTTAAAATTTCTTTGTATTTCTCATTTAGTTTGTTTATTTCTTCAATGACTTTCTTATCCATAATATTTTCTTTATTATTATGTTTATAAGAGTCTAATTTACTTTGAATATCTAACAATTCCTTATCCCAAGATTTCCTTTTATTATTATACCATCTGATACTTTGTCCATATAGATATGATTTTAAGGCATCCCAAACATAGACAATGGAGACTTCAGGAGTATTATTTATGTCTAGAAAATGTTGTACTTCTGAAAGTATATATTCTTTATAGTCTTTTAGTTGAGTTAAGTATGCTGGTATCCTTTTGATCTGAACATTGTGAGTATTTTTATCATGAACTCAAAAACAATTGAATTATGATCAGATATAGGACATGAAATGATTTTGGAATTAATTAAATCTGTTACCATCTGGTTAGAAATAAAGACCCTATCTATTTTTGAATAAGTTTTGTATCTGTTAGAAAAAAAGGTATATGGTAATGATTTTGAATCTATCTGATTATTAATATCATTTAAATGATAAGAATTAGCAAAATCATTTAAATGTTTTGCATTAGATGTAATTTTCCTTTTTCCTATAGTGGTAGTATCACTTTCATGTAGTATACAATTGAAGTCACCAGCTAAAATAATATCTCCTATAGAGAATGATATGATCTTATCAAGATGGTGTTTCACTGTATTAATACCAATTCCAGGTATCCAATATACATTAATTAATGTATAAGTCTTCCCATTAATTTGTATTGTAACCATACAAAACATTCCTTTATCATCCTGATAAGACTTAATAGTTTTAGGAATGGGCATACTTTTATTCCATAAAATAGCCACTCCTCTTTTTTCTGAGTGTGCTCTGAACTAACCAATACTGTATATTTGTTTGTGGCTAGTTTATCAATATCTTTTTCAAGAGATGAGTTTCTTGAAGGAAGACTAAGTTGGCCTTATGTAAATTAATGTATCTTATTAGGCTTGCCCTTTTACATGGATTATTCAATCCATTAATGTTTAAAGAAATTCCTTTTAGAGATGTCATTTGGCATTTTTAAAACATAAGAATCTTATGATCAAAATAACAATTAACAAAATAAGTAATGTTACATCTCCTTCTTTAGGTGTACCTTTAAATATAGCTGTATTTATTGAATCTCTTATGGGATTTTGTATAAGATTCAATTTTGTTTGTAGTGACAATGAGTTTACAAAATGTATTGTGGATGTCAGAACTATATACATACAGCAATGAACAAGAGAAAATAATGTAAGGATTAAACCTTGCACCCAGCCTGGAGTTAAAAACTCCAACTTAGAGTAGTATATACCACTCAAGTTAATCCCCTACCCTAAGCAGCAGTACCTCAGCTACCACCTTATCAATTTAATACTAGTTATATTTAACATTAAATTAACAACTTTCAATTAGATTATCTAGCAAGACAAAACTACACATTTGATAAAACAGCATCATATAAACTAAGATAAACTTTTTTTAAAAACTATTCATACTACTATACACATCTAATTAATATAATACATTTGTATTCAAATAGCATTCAAATAAACTTGATATTAGGAACCAAGAGGAGAGAGAGAAATAAAAGACGTGAGAGAGGGAGAGAGTGAAAGAAAAAAAAAAAAAGGGAGGGCATATTTACATATTAATTTATTCAAAGTTTGTAAAAATAAGTTCTAATATTCATTTAAATCAAAAACTTTGGCTAATATGGTTCAGACATTACATATATTAAGATGCATCTATTTTCTGTCATGTAAATGCAGTTAACAGCTTCCAAAAA
This sequence comes from Protopterus annectens, assembly GCF_019279795.1. Taxonomy (NCBI): domain Eukaryota; kingdom Metazoa; phylum Chordata; order Ceratodontiformes; family Protopteridae; genus Protopterus; species Protopterus annectens. The sequence goes on along the minus strand of NC_056745.1, from coordinate 661,381,119 downwards.
CCTTGAATTACTTGTATCTGAGCTTTTTCCCATACTTATTATTGTCAGTAGAATAAAATATTATATTTATAGAAATTGTTATAAATCATACTGCATAGTTATGTAAATTCTCAGAAACACTTGCATTATTGTAAAGAAAGCCATCTGTATTTTGTATATCTATACTGCTGCTTTAAAATATATCACATGACAACTTCTTCCAGAATAGAGTCATAAAGTTATTTATGCTTTTCAATCAGATAAATCAAATGAGTTATAGTAATGTATATGTTTAAATCATAAGTTTTTAACATAAATTAGTATGCTGCAGTCAAGTAAACTTTCAAAAACACTTGTATAAATGTTTCACTTTCTATGCCTTCTAAAATATCACATTTGCTTACTACAAGAAACTGCATCATTTAAAATCATTATAACTGACATATTTTATAAATTATAACATAAATACTTAAGTAATTATATAAAATAACTCACATTTAAATGTTAAAGAGTTCATTTTCCTTCACAGAGTCGCATTTGCAGCAGTTCTACTTCCTGGTAGAGTGTTCTTCCTGAATCTGCGATGTGTCAGTGTGAATTCTGGGGTCAAAGGTCAAATTGACTGCTTTCAGCTTCTCTGCGTGAATTCTGAGAGTTGAAGCTTTTAAAACAACTCGAGGACACTGTTCACGAGGTAACCCACATCCCAAATTGTCTCCCTTAACATTTTGGCGAGAATCTTGTTAAAAACTAGTGACAAACATTCATTTAGCAGTATAAATGCATCTAAACATAACAAAACCTTTGCAAAGTATTTTACAGGTTATTACAGCCTCTATGCAAGTGAAATTAAGCCCAAAGTTATTAATAAGTAATAAAACTCAATATTTTTGCCCCAACTCAATTTTTATACAAATCTTATTATTTACTGTGCCTGTATGATCAAAAGCATTTCAATATATTAATATGAAAGAAAATAAAGAGAAAGAATAAAGAAAAGAAAAAAGAGAGTAGAAAATAAAAGAAAGTAAAGCAGAGATAGAAAATGTAAAAGGAAGCTATAAAAAGTATTTACAATGGAATATTACTTACTGCTTATATTAATAGAGATGGAAATAAAACATATTATTTACTATTATTTAGTTCTAATTATTATTAATTAAAGCATGTCAGATTATTTGTAAACAAGCATAAGCAATATAATCAAGAAAGTATAATTAGCAATAGTATTTAAACAACATATAAACTTTTTTACAAGGAATAAATAAGTTATTATTCCATTTATCATATTTTCATTACACTTCTCTCCCTGCCCTCCCCACCCCTTACCCACTACATAATCTAAATAGAATGTCATTGTTTAAAATAAAGAAAAGAAGAAAAGGAGAAAAAAAGAAAAAAATGTATCAAGTTACTAACCTTACTTCTCTTTTTCAGAAAGAGAAACAAACTGAATGATAGCTTGTTATTAGTTCCTCAGATATTTTGACTGAATATGAAACAAAACATTTCTTTGCACACAAAAAATAACTTTGATTAAATCATTTTCAGAATATTTGTGGCTTTCTGGAAATGCAGTAACTATATTTAAAAAGATTAATAATGAAGAAAAATAAAGAGAGAAAAAAAAGGAAAAAAAAAACATAGAACAAATCATTTGTTTTTTAGTCTCTTCTTCTTCTCTGAAGTCTTCCACAAAGTTTCAGTTGCCAACCTCTTTAATGAAGGACTAGCCCATTCCATTTCCTCTATTTTATCCAAAATCTTATTTTTTTTGATAAACAGTAATGCAGAGTCTAAGTCATCAAAAATTTTAGGACCATCAGGAAGGAAGATTTTTAGCTTGGCAGGAAACAGAAGGTATGTTTTAAACTGTGCTTTTTTAAGCTCCCTTATTAGTGGCAGAAAAACTTTTCTTTTAGCTATTACCAAGGAAGAATAGTCATTGTCAAACGCACAGTTGTCTCATTAATCTTAACAGGAGCTTTAGCCCAAGCAGATTTAAGAACCATCTCTTTATCAAAAGATGATAGAAATCTAACTATAACTGATCTAGGATAGTTTTTGTTAGAGTTAGTATTAGCTATAGATCTATGTGCTCTCGATACCAAAAGAGAATGCTTCTGGTAAGTCTAAAGTTTTAGGGAGCCATGTTGTTAAAAAAGAAGTAATATTGTTACCTTCAATATTTTCTGGCAGTCCAAAAATCCTAATGTTATTGCGCCTAGATCTATTTTCCAGGTCATCAAGCTTTGTTTGTAGATGTGTATTTTGTTTCAGCAAAAACTCAATGTTGATTTCCTCTTCTTGGATTCTATTTTCCATGTCATTTACAGTCTCTTCTATGCCTGTAATCTGGATCTTCTGTTGTTGCAAATCTATATGTAACAAGTCTATTTGTTTTGTAGTTTTTTCTATGAAGGTATCAATTTTAGTATCCAGTTTATCCATCTTAGCAGTAAGTTGCTGGATTGTAGATATCAGAGACTGAAGTTCTTTCTTGATGCTGGAGTCTTGAGAATTTGTCTTACTGGAACTCATTTCAAACAGAGAAACTGACAAGAAAATTTCCAAGGTGATTTCTGACAGGAATATTTTTAAAATTTCCTTTCTTTTTTAGATATAGTTCAAGAAATAGATAAAACAAACATATTTAGAAAGAAAATTACTTCATAAATTAATTTTTTAAGTAATTATTTCCTGCCAGTGCAGTGAAATTGGTGGAGCTGAAGAAATCTGCTGCTATCCTGTGTTCATCCTTGGCCACGCCCCCCGCATTCTCTCTTCTGTTGTGTGTTGGTCCTCTCCAATGTCCTCCTGGGAAGGCCTATAAGTTTCTAATTTTCATATAACTAAGGGTCCCTTAAAACATAAAAAGTTGTTCAGTCTCCAAATCCATACATTACAATGTATTTTTAATTTAACTGTAGTAATTGTGGTATTGTATTAATAATATGAGGTTTGTGTTTAAATCACCCACATACTAATGAGAAGTACATAAATTATTTATCAACAGACTTTTCCCAAATGTCTGAACTGTCCAAATTTTGACAGACTGTCCAAATTTTGCCTCATATCTTTGGTCAGTTCCTCGTTTATGTGTTTCTGCAAATCACTGAGGATTGAAGTCACTAAATAATGATAGACACTTCCGTTTCAGACTACATATCCTTCAGAAAATACATGCTAATAGAAAACTTGCTAGTCCTGCAACTTCCAAAGTTTATAGGAGCAATATTTAAAATCGGTCCCTGATTTTGTACATTAGTCCCCCCTTCCATTACTTTTGAATTTGTCTGGAAGTCTTGCTGTAAGAAGTTGAAAGGTCATCTTTTTGTACGGGAAGTCAGTCAGGCTGCAACTGGTTATGCAACAGGAATGTACCTAAGTGCAGCAGTACAAACGGTTTTCAAACTGTAGCTGAAGAAGTTATTCCAGTATCACACAAAATGAGCCTAATGCCATCACTGTGTTAAAGTGCATGGGCAGTATAAATAGCTGGTCGCTTAATCATGACAAGCTCTCTGAAGAACACATCATTTCCTGTCCTTGGTTTTAAAAAAAGAGAAACCTGTTGACATAGATCACTATTATTTAGAGAATGGGTGACCTGTACATCGCCACCCTGATTGATGAATGAATGTACTTCAGTAGAGCGTTAATATACAGGTAATGCCCAGTCAGAAAAAGTCTGTTGCCTCACAGCAATATATTAATCTGCCATGAAACTCAGACATTTAAAAACTGTCACTCGTCTCTCTCTAGTGTAGATGACGAACAGGCGGGGTATTCGTTTACATGCTTTATTACACAGAAACACATCAGGATGGGTAGCAGCATTATAAAATATAAACAAACTGATTAAATGACAGACTACACAGACATGCATACATACATCTCAACAGCTCACTACAAAATGGCAGTCAGGCTCACACGTGCTCAGTATTTATAGACTTGTGCAAGCCCCTAGAAAGCTTCTTAAAGGCATACATACATATTGATCTACAAAAACTATCTACATTTTTTATAATCTCTAAACTGAGCTGTTTTGTGATCGTAAAATTAAAATGCTACTATAAGCAAAAAAATAATAAAAGTGTGTGTGCACGTTTGTGTGTGTGTGTGTGTGTGTGTGTGTGTGTGTGTGTGTGTGTGTGTGTGTGTGCATCCTTTCACAGGAATTGGAGGAAGACTGTATGCTGTACCCCTCCTATTGTGGCTGCCTTATTTCAAGGAATAGAAAGATAGAAATACTAGAGCTAAGCAAAAGAATGAAGAACAAGGTGCATACAGCAAGTGCACATACCTTTGTAATTTTATTTTATGCAATGAAGGAAATTCAGATAGCTTCTTCTGAAATTTGGCATTATAAGTACTCACTAGGAAAATGCATTTTATTGCATCTTTACCAATAAAGTATGCAGATATGTTTTATTTCCATTTGTCAAATATTAGTGCTATTTATCAAAGGAAGGAAAAGAATGTATAAGGCATGCAAGTAGAATATATGCTTAATGGAAATATTTCCTTGTTAACAAAGCAGAAATTAAAAAAAATCAGTTGGCAGCTGGCCATGATATGGTTTAGCTTTGCATTAATGAAATACTTCTCAATGTGTAAACATCAAAATACGTACAAACAAATGCTCCTGAAAAATAGGTAAAGCTGTCCAAAATCTGAACATCTGATTAGAATAAAATTAAATACTTACATAATTTATATTATGGATGCGAAATATTTCCTAAAACAATTAAATATACTACATCTAATTTGAAACATTAGGTGGAGGAACTATTTTACATCAAAAATATAAAAAAAAAAAATACAAACCAATTTAACAGATAGCCCATTCTCTAAGTACAACAGTGCCTTCCAGGCTCTCAAATACTACTAGACAAAAAATCCTTCTTAGAAACAAATCCTAGGCAAAATGGCGTACTACTAAAAATACCACTGACCACCAAACCTTTAGACAACTTAGAAATAGCACTAAAACAGCCATCCTCTTAGACAAAAAAACTTCTATTTCCAACTACAACAAACATACCATAAGAAGCCACAAAAGTTCTGGGCTAGCATTAACAAACTACTATACCCAGGTCAATCTATCTCACCTAACCCACAAAGCTCCAACCCTGATAATCCCACACAAACAGCTAATGCCTTCAATTCTTTCTTCACAGATGCAATCCAAACTCTTGCTAGTCAACTATCTCCAGATACCGCAAATCTGCCTACATCTATTACAAGCCCACCTCCATCATTTCAGTTAAAACCAGTTCCAACTTCCTTTATTTGCTCCCTTCTCCAGAAACTAAAACCTACTACCCACTCAGCTGACAAACTTCCTGCAGAATATCTGCAAAAAGGAGCCAAAGCCATAACCTATCCCATTTCCATTCTGGTTAACAAAACTATAAGTGAAGGAACTATCCCATCTATCTGGAAATTTTCTCACATCATCCCTCTACACAAAGGTGGGAATTCTACTGACTTTTCTAACTGTCATCCTATTGGTCTTCTATCTCCCCTAGCAAAAATTATGGAGAAATGCATCCATAAACAACTACTTAACCACCTACTCCAAAACAACTTACTAGCCAATTGTCTACACTGATTTAGACCTTTCCACAGTACTACCACTGCCCTACTAACCTTCACAGACTTCATCAATAAAAACCGTAACAACAAAATTCTTTCCTCTGCAGTCTTTATTGATTTATCTAAAGCTTTTGACATGGTTAATCACCAGCTCCTTTTAAATATACTGAAATCCCTCTCACTTGAACCGCTAACCATAAATTGGTTTAAATCTTACTTAGACAATAGACAACAGGCTGTGCTATGGGAAAACAACCTATCTACTCACCCTCCCTATTTCCCTAGGTGTTCCACAGGGCTCTATATTAGGCCCACTCCTATTCTCCATTTTTATTAATGACCTTCACTCAGCAATTGCTGAAGCCACCTGTATTCAATATGCAGACGACTCCACAATAATTTGTTCAGCCATGTCTCCAACTGAACTACAGTCCCTTACCCAAAAAGCATTTAATACAGTAGAACAATGTTTTTTATATCGCTGCCTCCTCCTAAATCATAAAAAAACTAAACTTTTACTTTTCACACCAACCCAAAAATCCACACCAATAAATTTCACACTATTATTTAATAATGGCACTATCATATCTCCTGACTCAACCACTAAACTTTTAGGAATAACAATAGATAACAACCTTAGCTTTGATACTCATATAAACAGTACTATCAAAACAGTCAATAAGAAATTGGGATCCCTCTATAGAATCAAATCCTTTCTTACACCAGTAGCCAGGACCACCATAGCCAGAACTCACCTACTCTCCACCCTACTCTATGCTTCACCTATATTCACTAATCTTTCTAAAAACAACCTCAACAAACTGACTATCTCCTATAATAATATTGCTAGATTTGCCACTGGCTCTCCTTTTAGAACTCATCACTGTCTTAGTCTTAAGAACTAGGATGGCTAGAGTTTCAAAACCAGCTGCAATTTCACCAGCTTGTCATAGCCCATAAGACCCTGTATCAACCCACCAACACTCCAATACTCTGTTGCCTCATTACCCCATATAACAATCTTAAACACTTATGCTCCTCAAACAAACTCCTTATCAACACCAGCAGATCTAACAACTTAGCAGGAGACTCTCTGTTCTCTAATACTGTTGGTAAGCACTGGAATCTTCTTCCCACTGAACTCATATCTCTGTCTTCATTGACACTTTTTAAACAGAATCTAAGACTATTTCTCAGTACTCATTGGTTATGCCCCTGTACTAACCCTGACTAACTTCCTCTCCATACACTGGTTTTATTACTCTTTATCTTTATTGACCTAGATTTAATCAACCAAAGACCATGTTATTGCAATTTAAAATATGTGTATATGTATATAGTAACATCTCTTGCACATTAGCTTGTACTGTCTTGTGTTACGCTCACTACGAGTATTGTATTTTACTAACAATAGCTGTTATATACTTTGACTATTGTAACTTTCTATATTGTCTTTATGTAAGTGTCTTGGAGCTTTTCTCCCCGGGCCTCTACTGAAAATGGACATGTATCCAAGTTAGACTAGCCTGGTCAACAAATGTAAAATAAAATAAAATGTTATTGTGTAAATAACACCCTTTCAAGGATGTACAGGCCTTCTATCTTTGGCGTTGAGCCGCAGAACACCTCTGGCCATCTGTTATTTCCATAACAACACAGACCCTGTCAGGCATTATAGCCTGTGTAACACACGTTATGCAATGGAACTTCATTAGCATTTCAAAACTACCCTTTACAGGCATAGTAAGAAATGTAGTGATAGTTAATATATTTTCTTTATTCTGGAACAAGGGAAGCAAGACCCGAGGGGAGGGCCTTGGAAAGCCAGGTTAGAATACAAAGAATTATATTGGCAATTAAAGTTGGATATGGCCAGATCCTCAGGGTTAAACGATAATATTATTATTAACAGTGTTTTAAAAATTCAGGCAGCCAAATTATAAATTACAAGTTCTTAATGTTTATTTTGGATTTATTAATATTTTTTATTTTTTTATAAATGTTCAAAAATTATGCATTCAAAAAAGTCTGTTTTGATAAGTGTGGTTCTTGTGAAAACATATATGCTTAAAACATTAGTTTTAGTAAGTGTTCTTGCTGTTAGAACATTGTTTTTTATTATGCAAATTAGGTAGTGCCATACTATGATATGCTTGCTTTAATGAATTGAGGTACATTGATTAACTAATTAATGGTGTGGGAATTTAACTGTGATTGGTTGAATTTTGTATAACACAAGTAATTGTTCATGATATTTTTTTCTGCTGAAGTCTGACTATTGCTATAAACAAAAGCACTTAGCCTATTAATCAGTTTTTATCTTTTAAAATAAATGGGTTTTTATTCTGAGCCAGTACATTTTGTTTTTTCTGTGACTGTGACTTTGTTTTTTTCTTGATTTCAAAACTAAGCTTATTTTTACAAGACACTTCCAGTAGAAGTTATAAAATTAGTACAGAAATATCAGTAGCTGCAGTGGGAAAAAATATCACAGTAACTACTGAAAAAACAAAACATGTAGGCACATTTTTGTCCACAGAAAATATCAAAAAAGAAGGAAAAAATATTCAAGAGTGTAGAGATCCCCAGTTTACTTAAGTATAAATTAATCCAATAATGGTAGAATCGATTTTCTTTAGTTTCATTATGAAAATAAACTTGAGTCCTTTCTGACAATTAAAAAACTTAAAACATTCAAAATTAAATAACATAACATATCCAGAATCATTAGAACTGGTCCTACTAATTGATGCCATTGTGCATAACTCCTCCCTTGTGAAGCTTACACCTCTGTCACAGACTACCTCTGATGCATGCTTTAAACAATGCTACTGTATCATAGCAATATATCATGATTGGATGTGGGTGAAGCAGATTTACCCATGATTGGTAGTGCCTGGGCATGTCAGTGAATCTGTTGTGACTAAAGCAGACTATCAATGTGCAAACCTTCCCTTATTTACACCCTGATGTGATATATTGCTTTAATAAATGACTGAAGTGTTGCTTCAGAACACCAACATGCATACCACACACATCAAGCACCTCTGTTACAAAACAATGTGCACATTATTGTCAATACAAAATTCTACTCTGGTCACTATAATTCACTCACTATAGTCAGGATGGGATTTGCACCTATTAGCAATGTCTATGTAGCCTTCACTGAGAGAATCACGTTTCTGGTTATTTGGAACCAACACAAAGAACTAGAACTGTAAAGAAAAAGCAGCTTGCAGAATTTACCAAAGCAGAAAAGTAGTAGCCATGCTAGTTTTCTTATTGCTTCACATCCCCCACTAAACGCAAACAGTGTCCATGCAAATTCACAAGTATGTGAAGTACAGCAAGAGAAGCCAGGGATTCATACACTCTCAATTAGATTGTAAATCAATACATACAAAGTAAGTCAGCCAGCGCACATAGCAAATGTGTACTTGCACTCAGCAAGGCACTCTAAACAGACCTGGTACTGGCACTTTGCCTGAGACACAGATAATGATTAACGGTAGCATATGTCTGTCAACCAACAACAGAGTGTCATATTCTCAATTCCGCCAGTCCTATTAGCTAAACTGTTAGAACACACTGCAGCATTCCACCACACACAGAATTTCTACCTACAACCTAAAATTAAAGAAATGGAGTTTTCATCCAGCTATAAAGCAGGACAAGAAAACAGTACCACATGACAGGTTAACGGCTGAAATCTGTACAGTATATATATTAATGCAGCAGAGTAAATTAAGGGTCCCATAATGCTGTACAGTAGAAATTGATGCACAAGAGTAAATAAAGGGTCCCATAATGGTGATATGAAAATTGTGATGTGCTTGTGACATCCTCTCTTTACCTCAGGCCAGTAATCAACCCTCACCACTGACACCAGTTTGAGATGGTCACTAAAACAGGAATGGATTTATACATCATTCCAAATGCAGCTCTCTGCATCAAACTCAATTTCCCCCAAGAGCACACAGGGAACCTGTTCCAGATCTGGGACTGGACTCTCTGTCTCTCCAAATTCCAAATAAGACTCACTTTGGAGCACAGTGTCCCATTTCCAAGTAGCTGATATACCCACACCTGGGTATTTGATTTACACACACACACACACACACACACACACACACACACACACACACACACACACACACACACACACACACACACACACACACACACACTCTTTCCTGGGAAAGGCTCTTACAGATTTAGTAGCTGTACCTCTTCACCCACGCTATAAGGTAACCTCACTGACACCGGTCAACACTGTTAGGCTCTTACAAGGGTATTCAATTATATTGAGTAAAATCAATACTAACATAAATGGCAGAGTGCAATCAAAGCAGCCAGGCTTTTCGGAGTGGCCAAGGCATCACTAAAATAAGCATGGGTACTCTCAAGACATTAAAAGTATTCTCTAAAAGACCAGCCACAATGAAAGGTATAAAAATATTTAATAATAAATAATAAAATAAAATAAAAAACATAAGAATACTAAATATCAAAGTATAATAAACATCAGAGTTTCATTCACAGGAAAAATAAAAGTAATACAGTTGGACAGATTCAAACAGATGCAGAAAAACACTACTAAACTAATCTCAAAAAGCTGAAGCTAAAGCTGCTGTGTGAATTCCATCCTTTCAGTGCTGGTTATAGAATAACATCACAATTGATCACCTGACTCTGGTACAATACATATTCAGAGCTTTGTTAAGATCTGTTGCAGTATTTGAAAATTACAGAACAATTTCAAAAACTTCTTCTTCCCTTCCAGAATTCTTTGTTTAAGCATAAACATTTAATCAGTTATAGCAACACTGTTGATACATTTTTAACACAAGCATCTGTACAAGTCAGTATGATAGTCATATGAGACAATACTATTTACAAAACTACAGCGAACTATGCTGAAATATGTTACACATGCACTGCCCCACTCTTCCTGGCACAGATGGCAATGCCTCACATTGTCATAGTGATATTTAAACACATGAAGTCAGCCTGGCATTCTTGGCATCAAGGGGTTTATGTTTGGCTACCAAATTAAAAAAACAAACAAACACTGAAAGATAAACAGTGAACGGAACAATCAGCAAACTACAAAATCATCAAAAAAAAAACACTGAATGGCCGTAGTCAGCCAACATCACAAACACAACCAAACCAAGGAGGGGGGCTGCACCCCCCCCCAACTATATATACCAACTCTGAGATTGAACTACAGTGGGGAAAAGAGAAAATTTAAAAGGTTTTCCTTCACTTACCTTACATATCGAGTTAACTTCTTGATTGCTGGCCAACTATGGTCATTCAATGTATTTTTTTATCAATGCTGCTTTAGTTCGCCAATTGTCCCGTTCATTCTTTTCCTTTCGGTGTTTCACGGTTCGCTTTTTTTTTTTTTTTTAATTTGTTAGCCGAACATAGAACCGGCATCAAGGTGCTACAACCATCTTTATTGTCATATTTTAGTAATAAAAATTTCTTACTTGCAAGTGTCAAAATCATGATTCCTAAACATATCTTTCATACTTGAGATTTATTTCTCCATCACCAGTATTGAACTAGGTATAACTAACTGTCAGTACATCATTATGACATTTGTTGAAATAACATCATCTAACTTTCAAAATTTAAGAAAAACTAATCAATTTCATATCAGATTTGCAATGTTAACATGTAACGGCTGCAACATATGTAGCAGTGTGACAAACATTCTAACTGAATTTTAGCCATCTCCTACCCATTCATGTATTAAAAGTCATGTCATCGGTATCAACCCCCTTTTTTCCATTTTAACATATGATTAGGGTGTCACAACAGTAGTCAATGTGAGCAAATCACCTAAATCCAATGTTCACACAGTTAGGTGGCTAGCCCTGACATGACAACCATGTATTAAGAAGTACTGGCACAAATTATATAGAATTACGTATACATTTTAAGACTTGGGGGCAGAAAAATTTATCTCAGTTTGCAATTTGGTAAAATCATATTTACTGAATCTGTTCTGCCAAATGTGTCTGGTGCCCCCTCTCCTGATTCCTGTCAGAACATCAGGGACATAAGCATACCTCAGCCTCTTAGTGCAAGAAATTGGGAAAAAGGCTCTAAAATATGGACAGATTTTAAATATTGCACTTATAAACTTAGAAAGTTGCTAGAATTACAGAGTTAGCATGCATTTTCTGAAAGACATGAAGTCTGAAACTCAAATGTGTAGCATTACTTAGTGACTTTGTTGCTCAGCTCAGAGATTTGCCAGAAAACTAAAAATTTTATGAGCAGCAGCCCAAAAATATGAGACAAAAATCTGGGCATTCTGCAAAAAGCTGGACAACTGAGAGATACGGACATAAGTATTGTACCTGGAAACATCACCATAAAAACAATGACTTGCCACAGCACTTGAATAACACAAATAATTAGCATGCTTGAACAGTACCTGCAATTCAGGCAAACTAAAATCCCCTGCAGACTGTTAAAAGATCCCTCTAAGACCCATCTAACACCCTAACATATCACAAATACTGATGAGTTACAACTCTCAAAGCACATAAAAACAGGCAAATTTGACAGAAATGGAGCCTGACGTTAATTCTCTGATGTTACTGTCTTTGAATGAAACAGCAACAAATAATCTGACATTATCCCTCATCCAGTACATATCTAAAGCCTGAAGTACTACAAGGTAGGCTTAGGCTGTCTTTAACCACGACGAATATACAGGTCTCCTACAACATAGAGGGCTTTCCCAGCTCAGAATTGTTTTAATCAAAGTTGAGTGACACTTACCTGATGAATTATTTCACTGAAATATGTTTCAGTAATTTTTAATGGACCTTATTAGTTATCTGTTCTTCCTTTTTCTTTCATTATGCAGCTAAGATGCCTTTTCATTAGAAAGTCTTATGTGACACAGACTGACTTTTCTATTTTAACGTTATCTCACCAAGTTCATTCTATGGCAACAGCACAAGATTTCAGGAAAGAATGCGGCCTAGAACATTTCCAGCATCACAAAGCACAGCTAAATGTGCTTTAAACGTGAAAGTAATTTAAGGTGCTCACTATGTGCAATATAATGACAACACTATGAGCAAAGAATTGCAAGAAAGGCACAGATGAATAGTCTTGTACTTACCACTGGGTATTTCAATATCATTTACGTCAGAAGAAATGAAGATATAGTATCAGCATATATCTGTAGGCTACACAGGCAATAATGAAAATCGGGTTTCAGCCTTTCTAACCATAAATCAATGGATGCAGAAAGATCCAAAATGCACAATGCAGAGATATAAGGAAAAAAATACCTTCAATAGCCTAGGGAAGGCCATGGACTTCATTAAAATCTCTTCCAACTATCAACAGAAAATGCTGCGCTAAATAATTCATGTGATTGTTTTGCTAAAACTAGTGACCTTTGGCTAACATTAGAAGCATTCGAGGCCATGATCTTTCAATATGTTTTACTACACAAGGTGAAAAGGAGACAAAACCTTGAACACATGACTAGCTTTACTCTGCACAATGTAGGTTCTAATGTATGCAAACAACAGTACATTATGTGTACTACTGTAAATCTACACAAACACATACATACCTTAAATTAAGCTGAAGTCCTTCATACAAATGGATAATATTCACTGCTGTGTACTGATGTAAAATAATGATGTGCAATGTACAAGTCTGAACCTGGGGAACAAACGTAATTTATTCCACATTTGCATCTATATATTTTTTCTCTTCAGGTTACTTTTGAAAACCTAGGTTAAGAAATCAATTTCATCATGCTATCTCTTCCTTCCATGCCACATGCTGACAGATCGGCCTTGTTTTCTTTAGCTACAAGAACATTTATGAAAAATGTAATACAGCACATAAAGGCTGTCAGGTGATAACTTGACCTATAAACCATTACCCAAAGGGAAAGGTAGCAATCTGTTAATATAAACCTATGTGATACATTTTATGCATAAAACATTACTTAAGATGTATAGGAAGAGGTTGCTTTACACATCTCATTAAATAGGTGCCAGTTCTACAGCTGTCCACAGAAACAATGAAACCGAGACACTGGCAGCAGATAAGGGCCAGTCGGGCCCACCAAATCCTCCCTTAACCACAACATGCCACACTTAGAACAATCAGCTACTACTGCACTATAAATAAAACTGAATTTACCAATGACTGCTGTGGATAATCCACAAGGGCAAAACCCTTGGGAGCAAATTATGACAGAGCAGATAAATCTAGGATTCCCCTTGGACCAAATTAATTGCTATTCTAGGAGTTCTTAAAAAAAAGGGGTGGGTGCATTTTAAAAAGTCCCCTGTTATCTGTCTGGTCCAGGATTCCCCTTGTATCAAATAAGCTTACTTTATTCTATAAGGAGTTGTTTAAAACAAGAATTTATATATAACAAGTCCCTTGTTTTAAAATAAATGTGTTTAGTTTCCAGGTACTGTGTCACACTACAGTCTAAACAAATTTGCTGTGTAGTGTTAGTACTTTTGTTTTGTTTTATGTTTTGCACACTATTTTGCAGTGCGTTGTTCCAGGTTAACACTGACTGTCAAAGTATATTGTTGTCAGTTTTAATTAAAATTAGAGAGCACACTGGCACATACCTCTCAGCTTGCATGCATCAAAAATCTGGAAAAGGGTCTTCAAAAGCAGGTACATCTGGTCTAAAGCTTTGCAGCTTATTATCTTAGACTTCATTAATCTTGACACTTAAAATCTTTTAACCCTGGACCTCATCAGTCTGGCTGTGTCAAAGGAAGGCCTTGCATCTTTAATCTCATTCATTTAATTGAAAAACAGTGAACTGCAATTATGCATTACATACAACATATATGGGTATGGCTAAGGCCTTTGACACTACTCCTCAAGCAGGCATTACTAAAATACTTGTAAAATCTGAATATAACATGTTATGTTATGTGGTAGATCGCTAACTGGCTGTCTGACAGAACCCATGTGGTCAGAGTTGCAGGTGCCACTCCTGAAAACAAAACAAAACAAAACATTTAACAGTAGTGTACCACAGGGCTCAGTCCCAGGCCCTCTCCTATTTGACATGTGTTTCCCAGGCCTTCACATCAACATTCCTGGATGATGGTAATCTATATTTACAAATGACCGTAATCTGAGTGTTATTATTCAATCTTCAGTTGAGAGAATGGCTCCAACATGGGTTAGACCATGTTGACAATTAATGCATGGACAATGGTATCAAATTAAATGTGAAAAAAAATCTACCTTAATTCATTTTGGTAAACAAAATATTTTCATACACCATTTAGGTGACACACTCCTTCAATCTGACACTGTTAACGGGATCTAGGTGTTTTAGTTATAATTTCTTATCATTTGACCATTGTGTCTCTGCAATAGTTTGGAAAACATTCCATATCTAAATTCCAGTGGCATTTCCACTAAATCCAAAGAGGACTTAAATCCCCTTTACTTGTAACTCATCAGGCCCATTACTGAATATAATGCACCTTTTGGCATGTATTTGTCTAAACATACGAGTCAACAAATTAGAAAAATATTACTTTTTTGTCTGTTTCTTTATGGTGATCATCTACCATATGAATTTTACTTCTATAAAAGTAGTTTAAGCAAATGAATATGTACCTGGAATGCAGGCAAGCAGTCGTAAAAAACACTGTCCTGAAAGACATGATGTATCCCTGCAGTGACAAGTTGTGTGGTTGTGCTCTAAAGCAGTACAAGTAAGCAGCATAATATTAAATATTTAATACATTCTCATTTTCAAATGTATACCAATGTAATTACATACGCTCTTGTTGTACAAGTCAAAATGCATTGTTTTTATGTCTCCAAAGAAAACTTAAAAACATCAAGATATAATTCAACATCTTAAAAAAATCCAACTGCAATTAATACTGATATGTTTTCTAACTAGTTTGCTCAAACTTCAATGACACAAAAACGACGCACAGTAAGTCTTGCAGTCTGGTGACACATATCATAAATCACATCTTGCCAGGAAAGTATTATTTACCAAGTGAAATGTGGTTGCTTTGGACAATTACTATGCTACACTAACTATTATTATTACCTGCAACACAATGAGATGATAACTACTGACTAGCTGGGCAAGGAATGCAGGAGCTAGTGCTCCATTTTATAAACTGTATTTGTTTCTTTTATTTTAACTGTAAGCCGGTGATGAATTACTTTTTCAAATTTGCAGATTAAAACAATTGCACATTTATCATCCCCACTGATGCTCCCACTATTAACATGCAGACAGAAGTGAAATACAATATCTAATAGTCAAAGTCCTATGTGATACACATTGAACATTAACAGCATGAAAGCTATTACCACCTGCTCTGTTATAAAAATAACTGCATGCATTTTTCACCTAAGCAAATGCTGCTCCAGCATCCCCCTCCATCCCCCCACCCCCATACTACATGGTCACTGCTCGTAATGTCATAATGTCACTGATGTTGGTGATATCATAGGCTGCTGACCAGAGAGAGGCAAACCAAACTCCAATAAATCATAATTTAAAGGGGTCACTCAGAATGTTGTGGCATTGTGTTATTTTAACTTTAAAATTGATATTTTCCACCAAATATGGATTGTTGAGAAGTATAACTGACATCAGTTTTAATTAGAAACCAGTGAAATCTCATTACTATTTCAACCATGCTGTTTCCTTTTAATGCCTTCATGAGGGATATCTTGCAACCATAATACAAAACAGCACCAGTTGAACATTGCAGTGGACAGGTTAGATGTCTGCTACCTCCTTGCTTGCTTTCTCACAGAACACAAATATGCTTTCTGGTCTTGCTTGCTTAGAAGCCATGCAATTTTATTTGAAGAAATCCTTTTTAACAGTTATGCTTTTAGTATTTTATCCTCAATTATATACAGATTACTTCTCTGGAATAACTTCAGCCACAAGTGAGACTACTGCTGTACAGGACGTTCAGTGAAAGACAGCTATATTAATATGCAATATCTGTACACCTTATATTCTGTTCTGTATACATACATTTTGCATTAGTAGTGGCTGGTGTACCTAGGAAGCACTGTGCCTTTAAGACTACAACCGGCTACAAAAAGGTATAAGACAGGTAGGTAATGGAAATCAGCTGTAAGAAGAGGTACCTCAGACTCATTACCTACTAAAAGGTAAGTTTATAAGGGAGGTGGGAAGTCAGGAGAAGTCTCCAGGGTGTAACAAGACCAGTCAAATGCTGCACCTAAAGTATACAGTCCAGGATGGCACTCCTAAAGCCAGAAGAGGTGAAAGATGTTGTCTTCTATGTTAAGCCTAAAAGAACTGTTTCATTTGCACTTTTGCAGGATTGTAAAGACTTGTGAAGGCCTCATTTAGTTTGCCATTACCCTCATTTTGTTTACTGAACTTTTCAATTTATCTGTAAATAAACCTGCTTAAACCAAAGCATTACTAAAGATTTTTTTTCTGAAGACTACAATAGACTACACTGGGACTGTAGCGGGCAGAACAACTTCTTCTACAAACTGTGAATTGAAAGTTAACTAACAGTGATCCACCTGGACTGAATTCCCCAACCTTGAATGAAATGCAGTCTTCTTAAGCTGCTACTGCTTAAGAAATTTGGCTATTTTCAACTGTTATGATGAAATGCCTGAAGCTTCTTGTCTGCCAAGTCAGCAGAAGTTGGCACTGATAACACCCTTGTCCATGGAGAGATGTGCCTTTGTCAAAGGAACCCTTGTGGCAGTAAAAAGTGTTGATTAAGTCGGTGAACTTTTTTTCCTCAAAGCTAGAACTCAGGCTGTGAAGAAATTACTACAACCTTTCAGACAGCTCTCCTAGAGGAAAGTAAAACCAGTGCCTAGTGTCTACTCGGAGGTTAATAACAAACTGACCAATAGCTACTAAGTCTACAAAAACAGCTTTCTACAAAAGTGAATAAGCCTCCCACCAGTGGCACAGGAAAATAATTTTCTTGAGTGGCAAAAGCCAGGGTACCTTTTTGGCTGGGCTTGTATAGGCCCTAGGGCCAATAGCCTAGTACCTACCTATGAACCTATGAACTTCAGAGAGAATTACTAAAGCCAGGTCCCCAATAAAAAATGAGAAATGAATGGAGGACAGAGTCTGACTTAGTGGCATTTGAGAGATATGCAACTAAATGTCCCCAAACTTAATGGGCCAGAATCCTGTCACTCATTTAACCAAGGACTGACTGATGGTACTCATTGTCCTGGAGGATGCTGATGCACATAACAAAAAAAAGTGAACTAAGAAATTTTTGCTAGGGCTGTTGCTTCACATGAGTCCCTTATGTTTTACAGCTGGACATTTATTATACACTCTTACTTAATTGTTCTTTCCACCTACTGATTTTGTGAAACTCCGTCTTTGTCTGTATAGGCATTTCTATGTTGCTTTACTTTTTTTCTGTTTTCCATTCCTTGAAGTTTCACAGGTAACTACTTGTTGTATTACTATTATGTCTTTCTAGCCTTATAATTATTACTCGACTACTTTTAATACTACATAGTTTAAGATTTACTTTTGCATTTTCACTTTAGCAGTGCAAACTCTTTTGATTGTTTTTGGCCATGCTTTGGCCCTAAGGGGCTGAACACAGTCATTCACGCTTGCCTAGCTCAGAATTACTTTACTCCCATAACCTACACCCAATTTCCACCCACCCCCATTAACACTACATTTAGACTTCCCTAAGCCCACTAACTCCATACCTACAACCAATCATGCACACTACATCACATTACCTTTGTTTTGATCCTTCCCTCTGCATTCTACTTTTTCTTATCCCCACACTATTGGATCCAACCACCACAACACCTTAGGTTATTCTACTGCTCACCCCTTATTAAATTGTTCAAACCTGCCTTTTCTACGATGACTATATATTGCTGCCATTTACAGGTTTATAGGTTCATAGGTAAGTTCTATACTAGCTGCCCTTGTTGGCCATTTTGAGCCCCAAGTCCCTTTTTATGCTCAAAATAACCTATCCCATTTAGTTATAGATTGGCCTTACCATCCCATGGTCAATAATCATATATTACCCCCTAATAAGAACAACTGGGATCATACCATAGATAATGTGAGGGTACCCAAGCATGGAATAATTTAGGATCTGCCTCTGCCTCTGTCCATTAGTAGTACAAGGGGCAGTCCTGGGGTAAACTTTCTATTTCCCATCCACAGATCTAAGATGTACTTGAAGATGAACATGGATGCACTTTTTTTATGTAGATGGGGAGTCTGTTTCACAGCAGCAATATCCTCTGTGAAATATAACTATCTCTCCAAACCATTCTGTTAATGTTGCTGTTGCAGAAGAGGTTTAGATCCCTAGACAGAGTATTTCTGATGTCATTTGACTTACTGATATGCACTAAATGCATCAATAATGGGTTGGAGGATGCCTTGTATGCCAGACACAGGTCACCTCTTAGTCGTAGGACACAGACTATAGTGACAGGGTTTTGAGTTGGTCCATGTGGAACATGGACATTCCATTTTTGCATTTGTCTGGACAGATACATGCCAAAAGGGAAGGGGACATTATATTCAATGATTAGCCTAATGAGCGACAATGACATCCCTAGATATAGACACAATCCCTTTGTTTATAAACCGTACAATACAGAAAGACTTTCCTACAATAATAGACACATGTTGGTCCAAAGTTAGGTCACTGCCCACATACATTCCCAAATCCCACACTAGGAAAACTCTTAGGGGTATACTGTCAATGTGGTAGTTCCCTGGGGTAGATGACTTCCCAAAGGATACAATAATGCACATTTTCACATTTAGTTTCATTCCATGCTTTTGGCACCAGTTATTTAATTGGGGACAAACCTTTGTGCAGGATGACTAAGTCATTTGGGGATTCAGTGACTGCTCCTAGCTTGCAGTCATATGCAAACATAGTCAGCCAGAGCCATTTTGTACTGGCTTTTACTTCAGAAAAAGTAGATAGCAAACAGGAGAGGTCCCAGCACAGAACTCTGTGGAGGTAATGCCCCCTATTTTAATTAAATGCCAGTTCACAATCCAGCAGGTGATATAGGGTTTTATTCCCAGTTTATTTATTTTTTGCTATGCCTGAGTGGGGAATTGTGCCAAAAGCTTTGGCCAGGTTGAGGTATATGGTGTGTACCATTTTGCCTTCATCCACTGCTTTGGTGCCTTTTAAAAAAATCTACCAGGTTGAGTAAGCATGACCTGCACTTGATAAATCTAAACTGAGATGGGTTCAGTCTTTGGAGGTTCCCTATCCCCTAATCGATTAAGTCCATAATAAGTCCTTCCATAGGTTCATAGGTGTGTACTAGGCTAATGGCCCTGGAGCCTTTACAAGCCTAGCCCACAGAAGTGCCCTGGCACTTTGCCACCCCTGACTTTGCATATGAGGCTGGAAAGAATTATGGGTCTGTGGAAGGTCCTCCCTTACACAAGGAAATTACTATAGATTTTCTCCACTCAATTGGTACAAAACCTGCACTGCAGTTAAAATGGAACTGTGCTGTTAGGGGTATGGCTAAATCACACCTTTCACTTACTATCTCTACTTCTACTATCTATTCTTGCTTAAGCCACATCTTATCACAGTCCATTGTTACCCAACCCCACTGCCACCTCCAGAACATAATTCTAAATGATCTCCCTCTCACCCTGATATAGCCTCAGCCTACACACCAGCATTTTCTATACTTTCTTTTATTACAAATACACCAAAGAAGAACCCACACTACACACAGATAATTTAAAGGTGAAAACTAAATATAAAAAAGTATTTCACTAAACACACCTCTCATCTAAACTTGCTCTTGATGGTGCTATATATCTTAATCCTGGACCCTCTCTACACACTTACAACTCAACCACCTCAGCTACCCCTAGTATTCTTCTTCCACTCAACCAATGTAATAGTTTACTTTTGATGAACTTAAATCTTAGGATTACAATATACTACCACAGCTACATGCCTATATAGCCTCATACACCCCAATATACTAGCCACAGAAACCTGGCACTACCAGGAAATTATCCTTCTGGGCTATAACATCATAAGAAATCTGGTGATGTGGCTATGATATATAAAAAACACCTTGAAATCACTTCCTACTCGCTTACCCATCCCAACTTTCCCAGTGCTGAAATCATTCTCTTTCCAGCAAATCAACAAACACAAGACCATATGTATTTGTGCCATCTATATCCTTCCTGGAAACATCCCACTTTTATAAGAAATTCTGTACTGGATCTCTCAAAATATCACCAAGGAAACCATCATCATGAGTGACATTAACACAGGCTACCCACTTATCAACTCTGACTCTCCCACACTCTTCATCGGCCTCTTTGATTGTACCCAGATTATCACTACTGCTACTCGAACAGACAACTGCAGTAATAGGGAGTCTGCATTAGACTGGATCCTCACCACCATCCCTAACAAAGTTAACGCTGATGGCTGCCTGCCTGACACCATCAGTGACCATCTACCTACCTTTTCCGTGAGACAATCTAATCATGCACATAAACACATAATTTGTAATAATGTGCGTACACACTCCTCCTTCAATAATGATACTTCATTAGCTGCTTCAGCAAATATAACTGGGATATCCTAAAATACGTATCCTAAATGACACCATAACTCACTTTAACAACACGTTCCTTAACATACTAAAAGAACTAGCTCTCATCAGATCAAAACAAATCAAATCCAGCCCTGCCCCATGAATAACGAGATAAAATAGGCAACTCATGAGAAATGGAGATAAAGCCTGGAAAGCTTGTCTACTACCAAACATCACAAAAATGGCAATATTTTAGACAGCTTGGGAACCTTTCTAAACAGAAAACATGTCAGACAAAACTAAATACTTTGCCAAGCTCCAGGACAATTACCAACTGAGACAGAGTTTTCTGGAATGCAATCAAAAGACTGTTACACCCAAGCCAAAGTACGAGTTCATCACCAACTACCAACAACAACTCAGTCCCTATAGCTACCCAGTTTAATACACATTTCATAAACTCTGTCCACTCCTCTCCCTAAACAACAACAAACCACCCACAAGCCTCACTATCCCAAACAGTACTAATCACCATCAAAATCCTCTCTCCCTTCAACCAGTATCTACCTCTTCTATATAAAAAAAAACACTTCCTAAAACTAAAGAATTCCACACCAGCTGCTGACAACCAGCCACCAGAACATCTCAGAATCACTGCAGATGCTAGAGCATACCCTGTATCTATAGTCATAAACTGATCAGTTATAGAAAGATATGTCCCTGCCATCTGGAAAAAATCCCATATCGTACCCCTACATAAACGGAGAGCATCCACTGACCTTTCCAGTTACTGACCTACAGACATTTTACCTCCACTCTCGAAAATATTAGAAAAATGCATTTATTCCCAACTTCTTTCCCATCTTCACAATAACAATCTACTCTCCAACACTCAACATGGTTTCCAACCTTACCACAGCACCACTACTGCTCTGCTCAGTTTTACCGAAATAATAAAGTCTAATAGAAAGACTGGTAACGTAGTATCTTCCCCCTTCTTAGACATGTCAAAAGCACATGACACAATTTCACACCAATGCCTTCTCCATGAACTAGTCTCCCTAGGACTCTGCCATTCATCCCTTAGCTGGTTCTACAGCTATTTCACCAACAGACTCTCCAGACTGTAAAATGGAAACAAGATCTCTTCCCCCCTTCTGTCTGTCACTGTTGGTGTACCTCAGGGATCTATTCTAGGTCCTTTATTATTCAACACATTTACTAATATCCTTCACAAAGCTACCAAAAGACTTCCATTGTACAATACGCAGACAATGTCACTTGTATATGCTCTGCACCAAGTCTACCGCTTCTCCATAAGATGATTCAGGACTTTTCTTCCTCAGTTGAAGCCTGGCTAGATGACTACCAAAACTTTTAAAGGCTAAAAAAACTAATTACACAAATGTCTGCCTACACAGAAAAGGTCCTTCAACATCACATCAGTAAATAATACCTCAGTTGAAACAGTTTTCTACACAAAGCTCCTTCTTTGTGTCTTAACTGATGACAATTTAAAACATGATCAGCACATCACTCAAACCAAAACAACTCACCAAAATTTGGACTTCCTGTACAGAAACAAGCCCTTTTTCACTGACTACTCTAGGAATTCTTTAGCACCTTCTTCTTTCACATCTCTGCAACACACAACCTGATTAACTTTCATGCAGCCTTAAAAAAATAAACTTTGCTACAATAAAATACCTAAGTTTGCATCCAACTTACCACACCATTCACATGACTGCACAGCGCTGAAGCAGTCACACTCACTTGAGCTACTTAATTACCATACCTACTCCCAGCTGCTTAGTGCTCACAAAATAATACACAAGCCCAACACCTGCCCAGCAGTACAAAACATTGTGAACCATTACTACCCTCCTAGGAATCTCTGCTCACAGAACAAACATTTTCTGACCAGGATTAATCCTTGCAACAGTGCAGGTGGCTCACATATATGCTAAGCAGTGGAACTCAGTCCCACCACCCCAAAACAAGACAGCATTACTACACATTTCAAACACACCCTGAAACACCTAACTCTCTCATGGCTATGCTCATGCTGCCATCCTGAATAAACCCACATTTATGTTTCTCTTCTATTGCAATCTCTATCAATTACCCTGACTCTTTCACCTTTCTTATCCCTGTTTTTTCTCTTCCTTTTCATCCTCCACAACTGCTCCTCCAACTAACTTGTATCTTTAATTTCTCCTACTAATATCCCTCTTTACTTACCTTATCTTACCTACGCACTGTTATTTGAACCTCTCCACTATCAGAACTTTTTGTACTTATGTTTTTCTTAATTATTACTGCTTATATTCTTCCTCATCTTCTGTTCCTGCTCTAGTGACATCCTCCCTCATTAATTATCATCATCATCAACCCCCTTTTTCCCCATTTTCTACACGGGGTCAGGGTGTCGTGTCAACTGTCACCATCTCTCAGTCCTCAATGCCACTCTCCTGCCTTCTTCCACACTCATGCCTGATTGTCACGTCTTCTCACACACAATCCATCCACCTCTTTGCTGAATGTCCTTGTTTCCCCATGCCTTCTTCCCGCCTGTACCAAATCATCTTAACCAGACTGTCTTCTGCTTTTCAGCACGTGTCTGTACCACTATAATCTGTTCTCTTGCTCTTATATCCTCATCTCTTTGCCTGTCTCACAGTGTGCATTCTACCACACATTTCTCACCATTCACCTCCATCACCTCTAGCTTCCTCAACAGCTACACATGCAACACATATCCACAACCTCCTTAATCTAGAAAAACTGTTTCACATAGCAAATACACGTATGTATATGTCATACTGTTACACCATATGAGTTATCCCTAATCTTTAGTATCCTGCTCCACACATCTATACAACTATCTTAACACATTTTCTCTTCTGTCACTTTCTACTTTTAATACTACCATTAAATATATGCCACCTGTAATCTACGTATTCCCACTACCTAACTGTAAGATTCTAACTATATCTGTCTTAGCTTTAAGTTTAACTCTAATTCTATCTTTCCTTTTTTCTACCCCCCAAATAAAAAAAATATACTGAGCTGTATTGTTAATTATTTCTAACTGTATAATTTTTCTACATGCTAATGTTCCATTGTTACTATATTGTGCCTTTTACAACATATTTGCTGTTTAGATAGTTTTCTGTATTATTTCACTTGCTTTATAATTATAATTTTGTTTCCTTACAAATTCATGTAATGATTTTCATGTAACTTGGAGCTTTTCTCCCCGAGCCTCCGCTGAAAAAGGGTCTCAAGCCCAGTGGAATTTCTCGGTCAACAAATGCCAATAAATAAATGAATTACTGCCCAGGTCTGTGTACCATGCAGTAGTACTGGTTGCACCTCTGTTTTGCACACCTTACTTTTCAGCTTCTTCAGCCTTCTTCTGTCATATACTACACCTGACAACCTCTTTGGGGTCTGTCCGTGGCTGGAAAGGACCAATTTTTGGAAGGCTAATTTCTACTGAAACGTGGAGGTTGTACCTGTAGAAAATCTTTCACTGTTTGCATTGATTTAGCCTTTTCCTCCATTTTCTTTAATATCTCCTCAGCTTTAACACCAAATAATACATCCTTTTGTAGAGGGGCATCTAGTAATTTAGCTTTGACATGATCTGGTAAGGTTTGCTCCTTGAGCCAGGCATGTCTCGTATGACTGATCCTGTAACAGCAGCTCTACATGAGGCCTCTAGAGCATCAAAACCACATTGCAAGGTATGTTTACCCACTTGTTCTGCACTATGCATCAAATCCTGCAACTCCTTCAAGTCTGGTTGTTCAGGTTGTGACATTTTGCTTCTCAACTGTGATAACAGAAACTGTTGGTACTTTAACATATGGAACTGGCAGTTTAATGCCCTCATGGTTAAGGTGGCCGAGGTGTATACCTTTTTTCCCCACCTTTCTAAAGATCTGGAATCTCTCTCGGAAGGTAATGGATTTTTAGCAGTGGAGGCCTTAATTCCCTTGGGACCCTGTGAGATAGTTTCTGGGTCAGCCGCATGGCTTTTGTATAAAAATTGGTGTGAGTCAGGAACCCGGTAGTACCTGTCAGGCTTGACTGGGGCTGGAGGTAAAGAGTCTGGATTAAGGCAGGCCTCCGAATACACATCATCTAGTATGTCTAAGACAGGAGGTATAGCTAGAGGCCTGTGTTGAGGGAGCAAGAGAAAATCTCTAAGCCTTTTCTTGGAGTCTGAGTACTCCTGGCCTTCCAAGTGGAAGTGTTCCCTCAAGGTATGCAAGGTTTCCCCAAATGAGTAATCCTCTGGGGGGGAGACAGAGGGAATGGACTTCTCTGCATCAGAATCTTCAAAAGGGGAGTATGAATGTTCCTGTTCATCAGAGTGCTCTGAAATAATGGAGGCCTGGTCAGAGGAGGGGGATTCTTCCTCCACTCTGGACCTTTTGTCCGGGGGGGGGGGGAACCCCTGATAAGAGTAATTAAATCCTCAGCCATTTTAAGCATCTGTTTTTTAGGCATGGGGCCTGGAGAAGGGCCCTGTGTAGCTTGTCTCTTAGAATGCATGGCTGCTTTAGACTTAGTGAAAGCCTTGATGGAAAAAGAAGAGGAAGGCCTGAAGACACCTTGAGAGGAGGCAGACCTGTCTACATTTTGAGTTTCACCACCTAGAGTGGCTTCGGTATCTGTAGTCGGGGTGTGGGCCGAGGAGCCTGCAACCTCGGGCACAGTAGACACCGCCAATGAAGTGTCGTCAGTAGGCAGGGGCTGCGTAGGTGCCTCGCTGAGAACCGGACCACCTGTAGTCGGCTTTGGCGTGGTGTCGGTAGAGGCCGCAGACCTCGTGTGTCAGTCCTTATCTTTGCTTCTTTTAGACAAAACTGGAGTCGGAGTATCCGACGACATAATGTAGTTAAATTTTTTGCCAAAATAGTGCTGGGCGAACTCCGCCCGACACTTAATGGTGCGTTTGTTGAATGTAGCACAAAAATGACAGACCGAGACGTCATGGTCTGGGCCTAAGCAAGGAATGCAGAGGGAATGAAAATCCTTATGCGGTATTTGCTTCCCACATGAAATACAATTATTAACTTTGTTTGACATCGGTCTGAGGCAAGAAAAGTTTCCCCAACGGGGTACTTAGCTTTCAAGAAGACTTCGGTTGCAAAATTTTCGTAATTTCAGGAGCTGGCCGACCGGCACTTGCGAACTGCTTCTGCTTCGGGCACCGCGTGGCAAGAAAGACTGAAGAAAATGGCGTCGGCTGGTTCCTTTATACCCCTGTCGCACTGACGTCAGGGAAGAAGTGACGACAACTGATGCTGGACCTAGACTTTGGAATTCGGCCGACCGAGGACCCGCCTGACGGCAGGGGAACCCCCATCTGTTATGACTGCAGCTGTATGCACGATGAACATCTTCCCAAAGGATACAATAATGCACATTTTCACATTTAGTTTCATTCCATGATTTTGGCACCAGTTATTTATTTGGGGACAAACCTTTGTGCAGGAAGACTAAGTCATTTGGGGATTCAGTGACTGCTCCTAGCTTGCAGTCATATGCAAACATAGTCAGCCAGAGCCATTTTGTACTGGCTTTTACTTCAGGAAAAGTAGATAGCAAATAGGAGAGGTCCCAGCACAGAACTCTGTGGAGGTAATGCCTCCTATTTTAATTAACTGCCAGTTCACAATCCAGCAGGTGATATAGGGTTTTATTCCCAGTTTATTTATTTTTTTGCTACGCCTGAGTGGGGAATTGTGTCAAAAGCTTTGGCCAGGTTGAGGTATATGGTGTGTACCATTTTGCCTTCATCCACTGCTTTGGTGCCTTTTAAAAAAATCTACCAGGTTGAGTAAGCATGACCTGCACTTGATAAATCTAAACTGAGATGGGTTCAGTCTTTGGAGGTTCCCTATCCCCTAATTGATTAAGTCCATAATAAGTCTTTCCATAGGTTCATAGGTGTGTACTAGGCTAATGGCCCTGGAGCCTTTACAAGCCTAGCCCACAGAAGTGCCCTGGCACTTTGCCACCCGTGACTTTGCATATGAGGCTGGAAAGAATTATGGGTCTGTGGAAGGACCTCCCTTGCACAAGGAAATTAATGTAGATTTTCTCCACTCAATTGGTACAAAACCTGCACTGCAGTTAAAATGGAACTGTGCTGTTAGAGGTATGGCTAAATCACACCTTTCACTTACTATCTCTACTTCTACTATCTATTCTTGCTTAAGCCACATCTTATCAGAGTCCATTGTTACCCAACCCCACTGCCACCTCCAGAACATAATTCTAAATGATCTCCCTCTCACCCTGATATAGCCCCAGCCTACACACCAGCATTTTCTATACTTTCTTTTATTACAAATACACCAAAGAAGAACCCACACTACACACAGATAATTTAAAGGTGAAAACTAAATATAAAAAAGTATTTCACTAAACACACCTCTCATCTAAACTTGCTCTTGATGGTGCTATATATCTTAATCCTGGACCCTCTCTACACACTTACAACTCAACCACCTCAGCTACCCCTAGTATTCTTCTTCCACTCAACCAATGTAATAGTTTACTTTTGATGAACTTAAATCTTAGGATTACAATATACTACCACAGCTACATGCCTATATAGCCTCATACACCCCAATATACTAGCCACAGAAACCTGGCACTACCAGGAAATTATCCTTCTGGGCTATAACATCATAAGAAATCTGGTGATGTGGCTATGATATATAAAAAAACACCTTGAAATCACCTCCTACTCGCTTACCCATCCCAACTTTCCCAGTGCTGAAATCATTCTCTTTCCAGCAAATCAACAAACACAAGACCATATGTTTTAGTGCCATCTATATCCTTCCTGGAAACATCCCACTTTTATAAGAAATTCTGTACTGGATCTCTCAAAATATCAACAAGGAAACCATCATCATGAGTGACATTAACACAGGCTACCCACTTATCAACTCTGACTCTCCCACACTCTTCATCGGCCTCTTTGATTGTACCCAGATTATCACTACTGCTACTCGAACAGACAACTGCAGTAATGGGGAGTCTGCATTAGACTGGATCCTCACCACCATCCCTAACAAAGTTAATGCTGATGGCTGCCTGCCTGACACCATCAGTGACCATCTACCTACCTTTTCCGTGAGACAATCTAATCATGCACATAAACACATAATCTGTAATAATGTGCGTACACACTCCTCCTTCAATAATGATACTTCATTAGCTGCTTCAGCAAATATAACTGGGATATCCTAAAATACGTATCCCTAAATGACACCATAACTCACTTTAACAACACGTTCCTTAACATACTAAAAGAACTAGCTCTCATCAGATCAAAACAAATCAAATCCAGCCCTGCCCCATGGATAACGAGATAAAATAGGCAACTCATGAGAAATGGAGATAAAGCCTGGAAAGCTTGTCTACTACCAAACATCACAAAAATGGCAATATTTTAGACAGCTTGGAAACCTTTCTAAACAAAAAACATGTCAGACAAAACTAAATACTTTGCCAAGCTCCAGGACAATTACCAACTGAGACAGAGTTTTCTGGAATGCAATCAAAAGACTGTTACACCCAAGCCAAAGTACGAGTTCATCACCAACTACCAACAACAACTCAGTCCCTATAGCTACCCAGTTTAATACACATTTCATAAACTCTGTCCACTCCTCTCCCTAAACAACAACAAACCACCCACAAGCCTCACTATCCCAAACAGTACTAATCACCATCAAAATCCTCTCTCCCTTCAACCAGTATCTACCTCTTCTATATAAAAAAAAACACTTCCTAAAACTAAAGAATTCCACATTAGCTGCTGACAACCAGCCACCAGAACATCTCAGAATCACTGCAGATGCTATAGCATACCCTGTATCTATAGTCATAAACTGATCAGTTATAGAAAGATATGTTCCTGCCATCTGGAAAAAATCCCATATCGTACCCCTACATAAACGAAGAGCATCCACTGACCTTTCCAGTTACTGACCTACAGACATTTTACCTCCACTCTCGAAAATATTAGAAAAATGCATTTATTCCCAACTTCTTTCCCATCTTCACAATAACAATCTACTCTCCAACATTCAACATGGTTTCCAACCTTACCACAGCACCACTACTGCTCTGCTCAGTTTTACCAAAATAATAAAGTCTAATAGAAAGGCTGGTAACATAGTATCTTCCCCCTTCTTAGACATGTCAAAAGCATTTGACACTTTCACAACAACTACTCCATGAACTATTCTCCCTAGGACTCTCCAATTCGTCCCTCAGCTGGTTCCACAACTATTTCATCAATAGACTCTCCAGGCTGTAAAATGGAAATGAGATCTCTCCCTCTTTCTGTTTATCTCTGTTGGTGTACCTCAGGGATCTATTCTAGGCCCTTTATTATTCAACATATTTACTAATAATCTTCACAAAGCTACCAAAAGACTTCCATTGTACAATACGCAGACAATGTCACTTGTATATGCTCTGCACCAAGTCTACCGCTTCTCCATAAGATAATTCAGGACTTTTCTTCCTCAGTTGAAGCCTGGCTAGATGACTACCAAATACTTTTAACTGCTAAAAAAACTAATTACACAAATGTCTGCCTACACAGAAAAGGTCCTTCAACATCACATCAGTAAATAATACCTCAGTTGAAACAGTTTTCTACACAAAGCTCCTTCTTTGTGTCTTAACTGATGACAATTTAAAACATGATCAGCACATCACTCAAACCAAAACAACTCACCAAAATTTGGACTTCCTCTACAGAAACAAGCCCTTTCTCACTGACTACTCTAAGAATTCTTTAGCACCTTCTTCTTTCACATCTCTGCAACACACAACCTGATTAACTTTCATGCAGCCTTAAAAAAATAAACTTTGCTACAATAAAATACCTAAGTTTGCATCCAACTTACCACACCATTCACATGACTGCACAGCGCTGAAGCAGTCACACTCACTTGAGCTACTTAATTACCACACCTACTCCCAGCTGCTTAGTGCTCACAAAATAATACACAAGCCCAACACCTGCCCAGCAGTACAAAACATTGTGAACCATTACTACCCTCCTAGGAATCTCTGCTCACAGAACAAACATTTTCTGACCAGGATTAATCCTTGCAACAGTGCAGGTGGCTCACATATATGCTAAGCAGTGGAACTCAGTCCCACCACCCCAAAACAAGACAGCATTACTACACATTTCAAACACACCCTGAAACACCTAACTCTCTCATGGCTATGCTCATGCTGCCATCCTGAATAAACCCACATTTATGTTTCTCTTCTATTGCAATCTCTATCAATTACCCTGACTCTTTCACCTTTCTTATCCCTGTTTTTTTCTCTTCCTTTTCATCCTCCACAACTGCTCCTCCAACTAACTTGTATCTTTAATTTCTCCTACTAATATCCCCTCTTTACTTACCTTATCTTACCTACGCACTGTTATTTGAACCTCTCCACTATCAGAACTTTTTGTACTTATGTTTTTCTTAATTATTACTGCTTATATTCTTCCTCATCTTCTGTTCCTGCTCTAGTGACATCCTCCCTCATTAATTATCATCATCATCAACCCCCTTTTTCCCCATTTTCTACACGGGGTCAGGGTGTCGTGTCAACTGTCACCATCTCTCAGTCCTCAATGCCACTCTCCTGCCTTCTTCCACACTCATGCCTGATTGTCACGTCTTCTCACACACAATCCATCCACCTCTTTGCTGAATGTCCTTGTTTCCCCTTGCCTTCTTCCCGCCTGTACCAAATCATCTTAACCAGACTGTCTTCTGCTTTTCAGCACGTGTCTGTACCACTATAATCTGTTCTCTTGCTCTTATATCCTCATCTCTTTGCCTGTCTCACAGTGTGCATTCTACCACACATTTCTCACCATTCACCTCCATCACCTCTAGCTTCCTCAACAGCTGCACATGCAACACATATCCACAACCTCCTTAATCTAGAAAAACTGTTTCACATAGCAAATACACGTATGTATATTTCATACTGTTACACCATATGAGTTATCCCTAATCTTTAGTATCCTGCTCCACACATCTATACAACTATCTTAACACATTTTCTCTTCTGTCACTTTCTACTTTTAATACTACCATTAAATATATGCCACCTGTAATCTACGTATTCCCACTACCTAACTGTAAGATTCTAACTATATCTGTCTTAGCTTTAAGTTTAACTCTAATTCTATCTTTCCTTTTTTCTACCCCCCAAATAAAAAAAATATACTGAGCTGTATTGTTAATTATTTCTAACTGTATAATTTTTCTACATGCTAATGTTCCATTGTTACTATATTGTGCCTTTTTACAACATATTTGCTGTTTAGATAGTTTTCTGTATTATTTCACTTGCTTTATAATTATAATTTTGTTTCCTTACAAATTCATGTAATGATTTTCATGTAACTTGGAGCTTTTCTCCCCGAGCCTCCGCTGAAAAAGGGTCTCAAGCCCAGTGGAATTTCTCGGTCAACAAATGCCAATAAATAAATGAATTACTGCCCAGGTCTGTGTACCATGCAGTAGTACTGGTTGCACCACTGTTTTGTACACCTTACTTTTCAGCTTCTTCAGCCTTCTTCTGTCATATACTACACCTGACACTCTGTGACAGTTTACTGCAGCCCCTCTGATTCTAGCTTTGACCTCCTCATTCAGACTTCCCTTCTCCTAAATCACACCTTCAAGATACCTTGAAGCTGTTGACCTGTTCCACTATTTTACCTTCTATCTCAATTCTAGGCTTCTTCTGAACTCCAGTACTTTTACAACTGGCTTATCTGTACTCAGTTTTATCCGATGTGCTTTCAGTTTTGCATTCCATTCCCCTCCCCTTTGCTGAAGTTCTTGCTCAGAGTCTGCCTGTAATGCCACATTTTTATTTTATTTCTGTTTGTTTTCCAGGGCACAGCATTGATCTCTGTAGACCATTTTCAGACTCAGCCTGGGAGCTGTGCCTGGTTAAGTGACTTGCTCAGAGTCACACAGTTAGGCAATGGAGGCTGCAGGAATCAAACCTTTCATCTCTGGACCACAGGAAACATCATCTGCTTACAACAACTTTATTGACCTGTCCCCTCCAAGCTGTTTGCTAATATAGTCCGTCCCCAGTAAGAACAACAGTGGGCTCAGAGCTGAAACATGATGCACATCCACTTCCACTGGTAACCCCGCTGTGAGACTGGGCATTGTTCGTACTTCAGTCATTATGTCCTTGTACATAGCTTGCACTAATTCTACCAGTCTTTCTGGGACATCAAACCACTGCACAACTGCCCAAATCAGCTTTCTGTGGACCTTGTCATATGCTTTCTCAAAGTCTAGAAATCCCCAACTGGACTCTTTCCTCATCTCTAGCTTCTTCTCAGCTATCTGCCGTACTGCAAACATCAGGTCAGTTGTGCTGCATCCTGGTCTGAACTCAAACTACTCATCTTCCATCTTACTTTCTACTACTCTACATATTTATCAATCACCCTCCCCAGAGCCTTCATGCAATGTGACATGCGTTCGACCATATTGTGAATGCCCCCTTTATTCTTGAACACTGGCACTAGTATTCTGATTCTCCAGTCATCTGGGATACGCCTTTCAATCCACACTGCTATGAGTACCATCTGGAGCCAATCCCCCCCCCCCAATCTCACCCAGCATCTTTAGCATATCTGCTGTGACCTTATATGAGCCTGCTGCTTTCCCTGACTTTATTATCCTTAGTGCTGTTCCTACTTCGTCTTTAATGGGCTCCTACTCTTCTCTCATCATAGTGTGTGTCTGGGGCAGTACAGCTTCTGTGGGGTTTCTTCATTCAGAAACTGCTGGAAGTACTCCTTCCACCGGCCACTTATGTTCTTTGGACTGGTGAGCAGGTGTTGCTGGCATCTCTTATGAAGGGTGCCTGACTATCTTCTTTATCTTTCTGTCCTTGCCTTGCAGCAACTTGATATAGTGTGGTTGTGCTATCTACTGACTTACTTTCCAGAAGCTGATAGAGTGCCTTTGATGCCTCATTCTTTGCTAATGCAACGTATTTCTTAGCCTGTCAGCCAGCCAGTATATGCCTTCCTAGCCTGGACCATCTTCTCTATCTCCCACTTTTTCCTACACTCATTCTTACTTTTGATGATTTCCTGGACTTCTGCATTCTACCACCAGCCTGGCTTATGTACCTTATTTCCATACCTGACTCGGACATCATACATCTTTTCTGTAGTCCTCACACATGCTGTTTTGATGAGCTGCCATCCTTCTTCAACTCCACCTATTTCCTCTTCTTCTTGAGGTGCTAGAGCCCTGAGTAATTCCTTGAAATGTGCTTTCTCTCCAGTCAACCTCCAGGTCCTCAGCCTGGTCTTGTTGACCTTAGAGCCTTCCCTAAATCCTGCTTGCAGCTGATTGTGCCAAAATTGGTTTATGCTGTGGGCCAACTGTTTCACTGGGGATGACCTTGAAATCACTGATTCCACCCCGTTGCCCTTTCTTACTAGGAGGAAGTCTACCCTTGTTGCATGTTTTACATTCTTGTATATGATCTTGTGACTGAACCATGTGTTGGCTACTAGCGAGCCATTTGCCATACAGAAGTCTAGAATGGCCTCTCCTTCTTTCTTCCAGTTGCCTCACCCATGTGGACCCAGGCAGTCCTCATATCCTGTTCTGTCTGTCCCAATATGTGCATTCAAGTCACCCATTATCAACACTGATGCATGTTGCCCTGCTTTATCTATTAGGTCTTGCAACTGCTGTCCCTTATTAGTGTCAGTATATACACAATGAACCTATATGCATTATCATTGCTCTTGTATCTCCAGCTATTATAAATTAACGTCTTTGACTTATGTAAAATATAGCTTCTAAAGTATACGATAAATGTCTTTACTATTTGTCTCAGTACTACCTGCAAAGTAATGATTAAAATGCTTAATTTTTATCGTTCTTCATTGTAAATATGTATTTTATGTGGAGCTTTTCTCCCCTAGACTCCACTGAAAATCGGACTCTAAGGTGACAAATGGTTGATTAAATGTGCATTTAGAAATTATAACTTGAATTCTTATAAATAATGGAAGTAAAATTTTAAAGATATTGGCTGTAGATAAAATTGAAAAGAGTACTCTTAAGTAACTTAAGAAAATGGGTATCTCAGAGTGACTTCTAAATAGCTGGTTATTGGAGTAAAACATCTGTTGTTAACTGAAAGTGCACATACCTTTCAAGACAGACTTGCTGTAATAAGGGCTAACAAAAAGGCTTTACCTAATCATGGTTCTTTGTCTGCAGACAAGAAAAATGCTGCAGTTTATATTGTTTTGCTTTAAATGTTCTAGAACTGGGCATGTAGCTAAACACTGAAGTTACTAACAGCTACACTATGCATATAAAGCTGTTATTGATAGTCAACAAGGTGTATGTGAAAGCAGGCATCTGGAATGTGACCCTGCTAAAGTTTAACCACTAGAAATGCTACAATCTGAATTATATCGCTGTGCTATGATTTTACTTGTCAAATGTAATAGTATGGTAGAAGGCAAAAATACAGATGGTCTCTACATCAAGTTCACAAAAATCTGTTAACATTCTTATTGATTCTTTATCACCATCTTGAGCCTTTTCCTTTCCTCTAAATATTTCAAAAACTGCAAAAATAATCTCCTTTTCAAAAAATATACCCGATTCTTCTATTTCTGCTGTATACTTCATCTCTCTAATATGCTTCCTTGGAAAAAAATCTTAAAAGGGACACTTCCTTTTAAGGAGTCAACTACACTGACTCTAATGGTCTAATGAACAACTTTCAGTACGGCTTCAGAAAAAAAGTATACTTACTTCATAGGTTTTATCTCAATAATCAATCCTGGAGGAGGAAAAGCATGCGTGAGCCATTTTCATGCAACTGAGCAAAGTCTTCAGTTCAGTCTCTAATATACTTTTCCTCATAAAGCTTCAGTTTTCGTGGGTGGGTCAACTTTCCTCTGCAATGGTTCTCAAACTATTTGGACGGTAATATAGAAAGAGCTTTTGATAAAAATAAACTTTCCATACAATTTAACTTCCAAAGCAGTACAGCACAAGAATCCAAACTGGGCTCATTACTGTTTTCTACCTTTATATTATATTATTTATTTATTTGATTTGCTTTTGTTGACTAGGAAAGTCCACTGGGCTGAAATGAGCCCATTTTCAGTGAGGGCCCAGGGAGAAAAGCTCCATAACATTATACAAGAAAAATATAAATTTGTTTAACAAGAGTTACAAAATGTAGTTGAGTTAACAAGGAGTATTGATAAACAAGAAGTTATGTACTCACCATAACGTTCGATGTATGTAGTCCATCTCACCTCACATTCTTACCCGTGGGTTCAGAGCCGAACCTCGGCTCTGACTCGGCCATACTCTAGCTCGAAGTCTTTCAATTGGCTGGGCTAAGAGGTATCCCATGCTGCACTGCTCCCTTTCCCCAGATCTTGTTTGCCGCAAGCTCAAACACTCAATCACTCACCCTCCATACACATAACACATACAGAAGGAAAACACATTCCAATAATAAAAGGAGTACTGAAACCAGAACTAACCTCTAGGCCCTCCAGGAGGGGGAAGGCGGGAGGGTAAGTAAGAATGTGAGGCGAGATGGACTATATACATCGAACGTTATGGTGAGTACATAACTTCTTGATGTTATGTAGTCCAATCTCACCTACATTCTTACCCGTGGGACAGCATCCCCAGCACCTGAACCCTGGGAGGCTCAGTGGAAAATACTCCTGAGCACTGTGGAACCAAAGGAAGATCTGCCTCTGGATACCAAATCCAATTTGTAGTGACTGATAAAGGTGTGAGAAGATGCCCATGTAGCCGCAGCACAAATATCATCCACAGACATCCTGGCCTGAAATGCTGTAGAGGTAGACATCGATCGGGTAGAATGAGCCTTCACTCTAAATGGTAAATCCTTACCACCTGAGGCATAAATGAAGAAAATACAACCAGAGATCCATCTAGACAAAGTTACTTTGGAAACAGGAGAGCCAATCCTATTTTCTGAAAATGAGACAAATAGCTGATCCGATTTTCTAAGATCCTTTGTTCTATGCAAATAAAAATGGAACTGCCTGTGAACATCCAGCTGGTGAAATTTAAATTCTGCCCTATTAGAAAACTCTTGAAAAAATACGAGTAGTTCAATGGATTGGTTGAGATTACTAACCGAAGCCACTTTTGGCATATAGGAAGGGTTTGGTCTGAGGGAAACCCTGTCCTTGTAAAAAATCAAGTAAGGCGGTCTGATTGACAAAGCTTGGAGCTCCAAGACACATCTAGCTGAAGTGAAGGCTACCAAAAAGATAGTCTTCCAAGTCAAATATTTCAATTCACAAGTAGCTGCAGGCTCAAAGGGGGAAGAGGTGAGACATTGTAGCACAAAATTTAGGTCCCAAGGCATGACCGGGTCAAAGACTGGAGGGCGAAGCAGCATAGTGCCCTTCAAGAATGCCTTACAAAGTCTATGCACCATTAGACTGGGTTCATTAGCGACATTAAAAGTGGAAATAGCCGCCAACTGTACTTTAATGGTCGCAGCTACTGACCCATGATTGAAAAGCATGGAGAGAAATTCCAGAACTGAAGAAATTGGAGCTGTATAAGGATCAATTTGTCTTGCATGAGCCCAGATGGAGAATCTTTTCCATTTACTGGAATAAATCTTTATGGTCAAAGGCATATGGGAAGAAGACAGAATATGAACCACTTCCGGAGAAAAATGATGAAGCCTGACTAGTGATGGAAGTGGAGTAGCCAGGCTGTCAACCGGAGGGTCTGAAGAGAGGCATGGAACTGCCCTGACATATGAGTGAGTAGATCTGGCTGTGGGTCCAGAATCCAGGGGGCATCCATGTGATAGGGATGGAGAAAGGGGAACCAAATTTGATGAGGCCAGTGTGGAGCAATCAGAATCATTCTGCTTCCCAAGGATTGCGCTTTCTGAATAACCTTTGTCAGCAGAGGAACAGGTGGGAAGGCATAAAATAGACCGGAGGGCCAATCGTGAACTAGAGCGTCCCTGGGTGACTCCCCCTGAGGCAGGATAAGGGTGAAGTAGCTGCTGCACTTGGTATTGAGGGGACTGGCAAATAGGTCACAGCAAGGCTGACCCCATCTGCAGAAAATCTGCTCCGCAACTTGACTGTTCAGGGACCACTCGTGAGGCATCAGAATAGCTCTGCTCAACCTGTCGGTGATCACGTTGGACTTCCCCGGAATATGCATTGCTACGAGAAAATGTTGGGAAGACACTGCCCACTGCCACACTCGAATGGCCTCTCTGCAAAGGGGGTATGACTTGGTTCCTCCCTGTTTGTTCAGATACCATACCACCAACATATTGTCTGAGTGGATCGCAATTGTCCCAAGAGGAAGAAAGCTCTGAAGTGCTTGCAACAGTAATAGCACTGCTCTCATCTCCAAGATATTGATATGCAGATGTATCTCTTGTTCCTGCCAAGTGCCTTGGACTGTCCTGCCAAGATAATGCCCCCCCACCCCACCTGAGAGGCATCCAAGGTCACTGTGGCAACAGGAGGGGATGGGACGAAGGGTTTTCCCACATTGAGGTTGCTGGTGTGAAGCCACCAGCGTAGATCTTGCTTGCACGTGTCTGTGATCATTATAAGATGAGAAAGCAGACGATGTTGTAGAGACCACTGGGCGAAGAGTAGCCAGTGAAGGAGCCTCATGTGCAGCCTTGCCAGAGGAACCAGCATGATTGTTGCAGCCATTGTCCCTAACAATTTGAGAACTGTTTTTGCCTTTACTTTTTTTAGAGGGAGCCACGCGTATAACTGACGTTGCAAACCCTGAATCCTTTCTTGTGGTAAAAACACCCTCATGAGCACGGTGTCTAACTTGGTGCCTATAAAGGTGACACACTGCTAGGGCAACAAGGCAGTCCTTTCCCAGTTTAGAGTGATGCCCAATTGTTTGCACAGCTTGATAGTGGCATCTCTGGTCTGTAGTAGCAGATGCCTGGTGGTGGCAGAAAGGAGTCAGTCGTTGAGGTATGGAAACACCTGGAATCCCTGACATCTCAAGTAAGCTGTCAACACTGCCATACATTTGGTGAACACCCTGGGGGCTGTGGTGAGACCAAAGGGCAGGGCATGAAATTTAAAATGACTGGCTCCCAGCTGGAAGCGTAGATGACTTCTGGATGCCCTGTCCATCTTTATATGGTAGTAAGCATCCTTGAGGTCGATGGAGCACATCCACACTTCTTTTTCCAACAATGGGAGAATAGATTGCAACGTGACCATTCGGAACTTGGACTTCTTCACATGGAGGTTCAAGCAGCTGAGATCCAAGATGGGCCTCAGGTCCCCTGTTCTTTTTGCCACCAAAAAGAATCTGGAGTAACTCCCTAATCCGATCTGGTCTGAGGGGACATGCTGGATGGCTCCTTTTTCTAGCAGCTTTATAACCTCTGAAGCTGTGGAATTCCCTTTGATTGGGTGGAACATCTGGGATTCTTTTGATCGGTGGGGGGGGGGGAGAAGAGAAGGGGAATGTGATATCCTCCAGAAACTATTTTTAATACCCACTGGTCCTGGGTGATGTTTTGCCAGGCGTCTGGGTATAGTGAAATGCGACCCCCGACTGGCTCCAGAAATGCGCAGTTGGGCCTCCCATCAGGAGTGCTGGTAGGGAGAACCACGAAAGGAATCATGGTCTCCCTGGTTACACGGGCCTCCTCTGCCTCTATGGCAGAATCTACCTGACTTATCACCCCTTCCCCTGCCTCTGGAGTGGGAATCACTTTGTGCGTCAAGAAAAAAACCTCCGCGATTTCTTGAATGACATTTTCCCACTCTTCTGGACCTTGGGATAAGGTCTAGAAGGCATGGAAAAATGGACTCCCACGGCAGACAGAGTTTTTCTCTCTTGCTCACACCTAGTGAGAATGTCTTTCACATTGGTTCTGAACAATGAGGAACCATCAAAGGGGGCATTGGTGAATGTAAACTTGAAGACCTCTGCGAAATTACAGAGGCGCACCCAGGAGTGCCTCCTGAGAGAAACTCCGGAACTCGCTGTCCTATTCGCTCCTTCGGCTGCGTACGAGATCAGCCTCATGGAGGAGTTAGCAATAGAATTTAGGGTAGACATCTGAGCGTTGACTTTCTGAGCCACTGCGTCAGAAACATTACCCTGCAGAGAATCTCCAAGCTCTTTCAGGAGATCTTTTTGGAGCCGTGTAAAATGTGACAAGTAATTCAGTGACCGCAGAGTAAAGGCCGCTGAAGAAAACATACGCTTCCCATACCGGTCCATGGTCCTAAACTCCTTGTTAGGGGGATGGACGGTAGATGAAGTCTCAGCCAGTTCCTTCTTGGTGGCCGCTGCCATCACCATGGCATCTACTGGAGCACCCTTCGTGAGAAACTATTTGTCAGCCGGGCGGACAGAAATTTGTTGGGTCTCCTGCGGACTGGTTCCACAGTGTCAGGGGTTTCCCACACCCTTCGACAAACCAGATCCAGGAGTTCGTCGAAGGGTGGAGAAACCCAGGAGGCCGAGGGCTGAGCCCCAAAGGCCTTCAGGAACACCGACTCCTCCTCGGTGGGGGGTTTAGAGGGCCGTCACCACTCTGCTTCAAGATCTCTAGGATATCAGAGAAAGAGATATCCTCAAAGGACGACTTGGGGGACCCCTCTGATTCCTCGAGGTTGGTGTCCGACATGAGAGACTCTTCCTGGGAGTCGATGTGCTTCCTCTTGTACATTCTTTTTCTGGGTGGCTCCTCAGGCAAAAACTCTGGGGTCCCCTCAGAAATTTGGGGACCACTCATGGAGGTATCCTGAGGTCTTGGGACTCCACTGTCCAAAGATAGGGGGCGATCAGAGACTGATACCAGAGCTGGAGGGGGTAGATTGTCCGTGCTGTATGATGAAGTTGAGTACCTGGCCAGCATGCTCTGCATGACCTTCGAAAGCTGGTCCCCCTTGGCTCCGAAGATCGACCAACCATGGAAGACCTCGAAGCAGAAGGGACAAGGTCTGAAGCTGAAGCAAGGGATAGGCTCAACCGAGCCGAAGCACCAAGAGGGAGGCTAAGAGCCAAAGAGCATCCCAAGACCTCCTTCTTGGGTCCGACCAAGGAACCATGAGTCTTGAACCCCGTGGACGGAGCCGAATGGGTCGGAGCTGAGATCGGAGCCGATAAGCTAGGATGGGCTATCGGAGCCGACCTAGAAGAATCAGACAGCTCCGACCACTCTGGATCGGAAGGCTGAGATTTGCTCAGAGGAGGATCTATCAATGATGGATGGGTGACGGGCTACGGGGCCGACTGGACTGGAGCCGAAAGCAATTAAGCCAGCACCGGGATTGGAGCAGTCACTACACAACTCTATCCACATCCACATCAGAGAGTGTCCTGGAGGACCTACAGGACAAGGTAGGAGATCTAGACCTCCTCTCAGAAGGAGACCTGCGAAGAGGAGAAACCGGTCTAAAAATTGGAGACTGGCTCTGAGCTAGTATCTCCGTCATTGGCTCTGAGAGGCTGGGAGCTGATGTAGGTTCTGTCGATTCACAAACTTCCTTCAGCACCGAAGACAGTGGAGCTG
The DNA here is from genome assembly GCF_019279795.1 of Protopterus annectens. Taxonomy (NCBI): domain Eukaryota; kingdom Metazoa; phylum Chordata; order Ceratodontiformes; family Protopteridae; genus Protopterus; species Protopterus annectens. Next base: position 661,340,235 of record NC_056745.1, on the reverse strand, counting down.
AGGATGCCACAGTAGACTTAGTAACTTTCTCCGGTGGCTCCGATAATACTGACGGAGCCGGAGATAATTTTTTTGCTTTGGATGTTTTGTCTCTTTTAGAGGGAGAGGACTTAGCACTAGAAGACTTCTCCAAATCTTCCTCAAAGGAGCGTTTCAGTAGTCCCTTCAGAATTAGTTTGTTCTTCCTTTCTTGAAGAACATGAGGGCTGAATGCATGACAGAATGCACAAGACTCCTGAAGGAGTATAGCCCCCGAACAATAAACACACACAGAGTGCCCATCAGTAATCAACATTTTGTACCCACATTTACTGCATTTTTTAAAACCCGAAGGCTTATGTTCTTTTGTATCCTTAGACAAGGTCGAAAGGATACTAGACACAACACAACAGTAAAATTGACACCAGCAACAAGCACGGGAACTAGAATCTAAATAAACTGCAGACACCACACAAGGACCTCTAACTCAAATGGTCCTGACAGGAAAAACAAGGGAAAGGATTAGGTCCTCTAACTTAAATGGCCCTAGCCCGGAGGGGATAGGTACTTAAAAACAAAATGAACACAGAAGGGAAAACAGATAACCAAGGGAGGACAAGGTCCTCTAACTGAAATGGGCCTAGCCCGTTGGGAGATAGCTGACAGGATACCAAGACAAAAAGTAAGACAAAGGTCATGAAAGGCCACATAAAACAGCTTCCACAAACCAACAATACACACACCTAGCTATGAAAATAGCTTTTTGGTGCAAAATTTTAGTCAAAGAAAACAAAAAGTTATACTGAGCCACAGCCAATAGCGAGACCACATCTGAGCTTTACGAGCGGCAAATGAGATCTGGGGAAAGGGAGCAGTGCAGCATGGGCTACCTCTTAGCCCAGCCAATTGAAAGACTTCTAGCTAGAGTATGGCCGAGTCGGAGCCGAGGTTTGGCTCCGAACCCACAGGTAAGAATGTAGGCGAGATTGGACAACATAATATCAAGAGTTAACAAAAACTAGTTGAGTTACAAAAAGAGTATTAATCAGGAAAATCAATTGGGATATTATACTCTAGAGGTTCTCCCGTTCGATTCTCGGCTGGATCGCCTTCTGTGTGGAGTCTGCATTTCCTCCCTGCAGTCGAGTGGCATTCGAAAGACATGCATGAATGGGTGTGCCTTCGTTGAAGGTAGGGTGTCGGGCTGGCACCTCGGCACCGTAAAAATCTACTGCCGATCATTAGTGGACCGAAGTTCTGCTGTGGCGACCCCTAACGGGGAAAAGCCGAAAGAAGAACAACTGTATATTTTAGACGTTATTGAAATCAGCTTTGATTCATGGCAAAGGTATCCAATGTATAAGAATTTAACATAGAGGACAGATACGCCATAACTATTTAGTACACTTTAGGCAGACAGATAGGTAATGTAAGCATTCACCCTAACGCTTTGCAGTGATTTTTTCCCTTATTCTATGGATGTAAACAGCTAGAAGGAGATGAATGGCTTATGTGTAACTTGCCTCTGTTCAAAACTCTTAGCCCAAAGAAATATTTAAACTCATCACTATAGCCTGTACAAGTTACAGTATTCGCCTGTGATAAAATGTACAATGTACATTGAATTGCAAAAGAGCATTTAATTTGTGTCATGTATTTACTCTTTGTTATAGGTGAGGTTTTAGGCATGCCTGCTGAAAATCTAAGCATTATTTTTTTAACTGACATGCTGAATGTTACATAAAATACAGTTGCACACTGTAACAAGTCTGAGTCTGCCAATGCAATACGCTCACTTACAGCTAATTACTGTCACAACAAGTCTGAAATGTAAGACCATATAAAACAAAACTATAGCACTGCATTAAAAAAAAAACTTTTGTTTTCCATGAAATATCTGAGTGGTGCTGTTTTTCTATACTTGGCAGGCATTTATTTGCAGCTTTTATTTAGAACAGCAAGAACATTTTTTTGTTAAACTTATAAAGCTATCTTTGATAGAAATTATGAAAATAGATTTTAAATATTTTCCAAATTTTACCAAATCAGCTTGTCTGTCAACAACTTATTAGATACAAATACTTGGTACATTTCTTTCTTATGATGACAGCAATAAGACTAAACATTCCCAACAACAGCCTAATCACATGCTAACAGCCTGCAGAGCAACACCAGAGAAAATAACCATACCTTGAGGGGAGTAAACAGGAACCATCAGGAGCTGCCTCTTAAATGTATGAAAAGTAATGCATGTTTCTCTATCCTGGGAGGCACAAATTATAAACCACTCTCATAGAAAAATAAATCATATTGCTTAGTATCCAATGGCCAGTTAACATGTTGGCTTCTTACCAGACCTTGGAAATGGCTGATCATGTGGCTACTTGCCAACAAAATGCTTTATAATCCATTTAAACATGATTACCACTAACATTAATTTTGCTACAAGAGTTTGCATTCTAACTGACAGCATACCTACTAGCTTGTTTGTTAAACATTGATCTATCCACCCACCTAATGTCATGCCTACAATGAAAAATTTAACTTACAGCACTAGTTTTTGGGCACAGTTTACATAATAGAGCTACAGTCATATATTTTGCAGATCTTTCCTTTAAATCTATTTTACCATATGGTTTCAGGAAAAAAAACTCCGACACCATATCAGGATTATAAAGGTTACATATATAAACTGGAACCTTCTTCCTCCTGAACTCAACAATGACCCCCTCCTTACCCCAATTCAAAACATCTCTTAAGAAATACTTAAAAATGCATTGGCTTTGTCCCTGTACAAACCCTGACTAACCCCCACACAAACAGAATCCATAAATGAGATCCTTGTTGCAATCTTCTGATCCTCTAACTGCTTAGAATTTTGTATATCTCTCTCCTACTGAAAGATTTAAAGTTATGATACCATGTATGTTAACTACCTTTTGTTAGAATTTCCCTCTTTTTAAGATAAAATCACTATTTCTCTCTCAGATACTAACTTCCAACCCATCCTGTGTGTATGAGAGTAAAAATTGTACCTGTCTGTATATATTGTTAAACAAATTTCAATTTTGTGATAATTCACTGTAATAATTTCACTGTAATTATACTACTTATGTACACTTAGAGCTTTTCTCCCCGGGCCTCTGCTGAAAATGGACCTGTATCCAGTCGGACTTTCCCAGTTAACAAATGTAAAATAAATAAAAATGAAAAATATAAAGTTTGCTAATTACAGCATTCTAACAGATTCTTGGACTGGGGAGGAGGCATATGCAAATCCTGTAAAGCCCCCCCCCCCTCCACTTTCTTCAGTGAGAAACAACTGCCATCTTTTCTCAATCCTACTCCAAAAATAATGTGCTAAGAACAGGAAGCAATGCATGTGATGTAAACTAAGAAAGAAGGTTCCAGCATGCAGCTTCAAGCAAACTTGTATGTAAGAAGGCGGCAGCCATGACGAAATTATGTCTTCTTGAAATAACATGCCCAAAAGATCAAAACAATTACCACCAGATTGCCTTGCAAAGGAAGGCCCAGAGCATTGTTATCCAAGTGGTCCTACCACTTTGTATTAGATATAATTTCTACTTTTGACAAAGGAAAAGGGTAAGAAATGTGAGCTTGGCTAGTTCTTTGCTCAGAGCTGAAAAGATTAGGTTAAGTAATGCTTAGAACATAAAAGAAAAAACTTGACAAGAAATAAAGGTTAGCAAAGAAAGTGAGAGAGGAGACAGGATCCAGTTAACATCATTTTAGTATGGCCCCTTTGTTCAGTTTCAATACATTATTCTATGCAATGAGACAAAGAATTACCTATGCTATGCAACAGCCTTATCATTTGATCATTTCCTGCATGCCATACTATGTTTATATGATACAGTAACTTTTTATTACAGTACCAGCTCAAAATATGCAGCATTAAAGGCAGAAAAATAAAAATATGATTTCCTTTCATCTTTTTTCTCTTTTCTAGGGAAGCCATAAGAAGGAAACCAGTATTCAGAGCCTTAGTCTTATCTAACGGAACTGCTGATGTCAGACAAATTTGTTCTGAGTGAACTGAAGACATGACATTTTATCAAGTCTCTTGGGCCTCTGCAGCTCAAGGCAGTAGTGATGAGATGCTAAACTGAGCATAATTACTGCTGCATTAAGTTATATCATTAATCTTCCCCCCAAATTGGAGTTTTCCTGAAAGGTGAGCAAAACACCTAATGTAGCTATGATTTTTGATCTTATACTGCAGGCATTCTACAGCCTATTACAGCATATCAACAGATAATGTTTAATAAATCAGCAATGTCAGTAACGCTGAAGGAACAATGGAAACTGAAGTTGATGCAACACTCAAGCCCTTCAATATGACTGAATTACAACTTTCAAAATGTTTTGGACTTGCTTTAAAACAGACAAATATTTTTAGTTGAAAATGGAATGTGGGCATCAAAACTTTACAACAGCAGGTTGTGCCTGCATTTGGCTCCTAGCACAAGGAAAGCTATTCCCACTGTCACTGCATGCTCCTAACACAAGGATGGACATTCCCACTATCACTGCATGCTTCTAGCACAAGGAAGGACACCCCCACTGTCACTGCATTCTCTAGCACTAGGAAGGCCATTCCCACTGTCACTGCATACTCCTAGCACAAGAAAGGACATTCACGCTGTTACTGTACCAATGGCAAAAACACACAGATAAACCAAAAGTTGAAGAAATGCAGAATGCAAAAAGGACATCTATTACATATTTGACCAATGTTTGTCTCACATCGATTATGCTAACAGACAAACACAAACTGAATTGTTGATAGGCTGCTTCAGTTCACAATCTAAGAATGAGTGCTTGTACTCACAGGGTACATTTTGTGTAGTTAACCACTGTGTTAAAAGGAGTTGTGCTAGTTGTACATGCACAGATTACTGGTTTATGTGTTGTGTGAAGTATGTGTCAGCTTGTGATCATTAAGGCATGCAGGGACAGAGTCTATGCGGGTGTTGTGTAACCTGTAACAAAGAATACATCATTTATACTGGTTTGCGGGTGCTTATTACGGCAAAAGGAGATATACTCCCCACACAGGTAGCTTGTTGGGAAACAAGAGGAAAATCTACATATTCAGTCATTTTATACCATCCCTGTGACACTGTTCCTTATTTACGAAAACTTCTACGTCAGTTACTTTGTTTTCAGATGTAAATATCCACATAGAATATGATACAAAATGTAGACCCATTCCTTAGTATCACTTCTGACACAGTAAAGCTTGAAGTAATAACATATAAAACAGAAAAAAAAAGGTTCACTTAACAAAACATTAGTGGGTATGGAAGGCAGACAGTTAGTTTGACTAAACTTAATTTCTGAACCAAGATTTTAACTAGCAACTGTAAAAAAATGATTATTTAGGAGTGCATTATCCATTACCTAGGTACCCAATAAAAATGCCTTGTTACTAAATCTTTTCAGTCACACACTTTTCAGCAAAATAAACACATTCTGTAAAAGTCTCAGGACTTGCTCACACTTTTGCGAGCAGTTGGGAACTTACAGTGCAACTAACTACCCAATCCACTGCAGTATTAGTGAGGTTCACTAACAGTCCCTCATTTAACCTCTAGCTTGTTAGGCATTTTCTACATGCACTCGCTGCTAATAGTTTGTCAGCAAAAGCTAAGTTACCACTTACCTCCTGCTCCTCTGAACCTGGCTTATGTTACTGATGTAATACTTTAATTAATTCATCTTCTATCCACATGCTCTTCAGGGTCAGGGGGAGCCAGATCTTATCTTAGCACTCGGTGGATGCAAGGCAAAATAACAAGCTTATACAGGGTGCTACTGTCTCATATGAAGAATAAACACATGCATATTATACAAACGCACACACACACACACACACACACACACACACACACACACACACACACACACACACACACACACACACACACACACACTTATATCTGTAGATACACAGATACACATACACAAGTGCGTAGGCATATATATATATATATATATATATATATATATATATATAGTGCCACTTTATAATCTCGAAATACTGAAATCTCGAATTTCAGTATCTCGAGACCATAAAGTTGAAAACTTGAAATCCCGAAACCCCAAAACCTTGCAACACAAAATCACGAACATAAACACACCATACACCACACAACACATACACCATCCTACCCACAATACAACAAATAAAACAAACAAAACACACACAAACACAAAAACACAAATCAACAAACCTACACTACATAAAAGCAGGGGGGGCAAGCCCACCTGCACCCCCCACACCCCTCCTACTTATATATACTAACTCAGAGATCGCACCAAACAGAAAAACACAGCAAACTCACCACTAGACACTCTACAGTACTCTCACACACACACATCACAAATATACAAACACCACCATTTTCAACACTTACACACTTATACTTTTACCTGCCTACCCTAACCCACACATAAAACTTCCAAACACACTCACATACACTCAAACAAATACCTAAAACTCTAACAAAATACTCACTTACCTTACATACCAGCCAAATCCACACACTACATCCCGCAACAAATACTGGAACACTAAAACTGTGAATTTGACATTTCTGGATTCGCGGTTATTGAGTTTCGTGATTTTAAAAATTCGACGTTATGGTCTCGAGATACTGAATTTCGAGATTTCAGTATTTCGAGATTATAAAGTGGAACTACACATAAATATATATATATATATATATATATATATATATATATATATATACACACACACACACACACACATATGTGTGTGTGTGTGTGTGTGTGTGTGTGCATGCACGCGCACGTGTGTGTGTTTGTATAAATATACATACGGTGGATATAAAAACTGTACACACCCTTGTTAAAATACCAGGTTTTTTTGATATAAAAAATGAGACCTCAATAAACCATTTCAAAACTTCTTTCCACCTTTAATATTACCTATAACCTGTACAATTCAATTTTAAAACAAACAAATCTGTTAGGGGAAAAAATATAAAAAATAAAAAACGTACAATAAGCTGGTTGCATAAGTGTGCACACCCTTAAACTAATACTTTGCTGAAGCATCTTTTGATTTAACTACAGCATTTAGTCTTCTTGGGTACACACCTGCCATCAATTAATGAGACTCTAATTAACCCCAAATAAAGTTCAGCTGTCCTAGTAGGATTTTCCTGACATTTACTCAGATGCCTGCTACAGCAAAAGCCATGGCTCACACAGAGCTTACAAAGCATCAAAGAGATCTCATTTTTGAAAGGTATCATTCAGGAGAAGGGTACAAAAAAATTTCCAAAGCATTGGATATACCATGGAACACAGTGAAGACAGACATCAAAAAGTGGAGAAAATATGGGGCAACAGTGATGTTGCAAAGAACTGGACATCCCTCCAAAACTGATGAAAAGACAAGACAAAAACTGGTCAGGGAGGCTGCCAAGAGAAGGAGCTGCAGGAATTTCTGGCAAGTACACGTTGTGTAGTACATGTGACAACAATTTCCCGTATTCTCCATATGTCTGGACTATGGGGTAGGGTTGCAAGACGGAAGCCTTTTCTTACACAGAAAAATATCCAGGTCCAGCTAAAATTTGCAAAACAATACATCACGTCTCCCAAAAGCACGTGGGAAAATATGTTATGGTCTGATGAGACCAAGGTTGAACTTTTTCCCCCCAATTCAAAAAGATACATTTGGCGCAAAAACAACACTTAGCATCACCAAAAGAACACCACCCCCACGGTGAAGCATAGTGGTGGCAGTATCATGCTTTGGAGTTGCTTTTCTTCAGATGGAACTGCAGCATTAGTCAAGGTAGAGGGAATTATGAACAGTTCCATATACCAGTTACTTTTGGCCCAAAACCTTCAGGTGTCTGCTAGAAAGTTGAAGATAAAGAGGAATTTCACCTTTCAACATGACAATGACTCCAAGCATACATCCAAATCAACAAAAGAATGGCTTCATCAGAAGAAAATTAAAGTTTTGGAATGGCCCAGCCAGAGCCCAGACCTAAATCCAGTAGAAAATCTGTGGGGTGACCTAAAGAGGGCTGTGCATAAGAGATGCCCTTGCAATCTGACAGATTGGGTACACTTTTGCAAGGAAGAGTGGGCAAATATTGCCAAGTCAAGATGTGCCATGCTGACACACTCCTACGCAAGAAGAATGAATGCTGTAAATCAAAAGGTGCTCCAACAAAGTATTAGTTTAAGGGTGTGCACACTCATGCAACCAGCTTATTGTACGTTTTTTATTTTTTATATTTTTTCCCCTAACAGATTTGTTTGTTTTTCAATTGAATTGTACAGGTTAAGGTCACATTAAAGGTGGGAAAAGTTTTGAAATGATTTATTGTGGTCTCATTTTTTTTTATATCATAAAAACCTGGCATTTTAACAGGGGTGTGTACATATATATATATATATATATATATATATATATATATATATATATATGGTTTACTATCAAAATGTCGAAAGTTAAAATAAAATGTGTACGTATTAGCAAAGTGTTTCGCTGAAAGTACACATTTCCGTATGTACCTAATGTCGAAAACAGCTGTGAATTGTCAAAAATGTCACCACAATTAACAGCACTCCCACCCTTCCCTTAATTCCCTACCTAACTCACATTTATGCAGGGGGCAAGCCCCCCAGCACCCCCCACACCCCCCCCCTAACTTAACAGTCCAACTCCAAGATCGCACTACAGTGAGGAAAGGGATGTATTTCCCTAACCGCACTGTACCACGATCCCCTTACATGAGCGAATGTTATAATTGCGAATGCACAGTCCATTTGCAATAATAACGTTTGCTCACATAACCTGCCGAACTATGAAGTGTTCGAACATATGTTGTTCAAATACTTCATAGCCGTCCAATTGCACGGCGAAATTGTGATAGTAAACTGTTTTATATATATATATATATATATATATATATATATATATATATATATATATATATATATGGCATACTGATAAGGCCATAAAACAGCTATAGTGCAAAAAAAATCATGTTTCACTGCTGTCACATAAATAATACAAGTGCATTATTTATTTGTATTTATTTGTTTTTGCTGACTGGGAAAGTCCAACTTGGCACGAGCCCTTTTTCAGGGGAGGCCCAGGGAGAAAAGCTCCACAAAAGAGCAGTGAAACTTAGAAATGACAAATCTTTAACATGACTAACAGTACATTAAGCCGGAATAATACAAAAGTGACAATTGCTTTGGAACATTCAGTAATGCCTTATTAGAATATTCAATAGTGCCTTAACACATTTGAGAAAAATGTGTCTACAGCTCTGAATTCTGAGACAGATGGAGGGGATAGAAAGAAGTGATGAGAAAACGGAGTGAGGGGGAAGAGGATGGGGTTAGTTTGAGAGAGAGAAATAGTTATGAAGAGTGTTAAGGGTGAGGTATATTATATTGTAGTGCAAGAAAGTGTCACACAAGAGAAGAGGTTTTCTCGTTTGGCTGTTCCTGTTAGGGGTCACCACAGCGGATCATCTGTTTCCATTTCTTCCGATCCTCTGCATCTTGCTCTGTCACACCAACCACCTGCATGTCTCTCTCACCACATCCATAAGCCATATCTTAGGCCTCCCTCTTTTCCTGTTACCTGGTAGCTTCATCCTTAGCATCCTTCTCCCAACATGCCCAGCTTCCCTTCTCAGCACATGTCTAAACTAACGCAATCTCGCCTCTCTGACTTTGTCTCCAAACCGTCCAACCGATGCTTATTGAGTAGAATAAGAGGCTGGAGATAAGGAGTTGGGTGTATATCGAGGGAAAGAGAAAATAAGAGATTGATAATTTGATAGCAGAGAGAGAGAGAGAAACAGGGTGGGGGTTAGGATAGTTTAGTGTTGGGTAGAATTATTTAAGATGGTTAGCATCGGCAAAAGATGGTTAGCGTGAGCAGTTGAGGCCCTAAAAAGAATGGGATTTAGACAAGACTAGAGCATGAGCATAGCCAGGTGTTGTGCAGGTGCTTTTTAAGTTGTTCTTTGAAATGTGAGGCATTAGCTCCAGCTATGAAAGGCTGAGGGATAGAATTATGGATTCTGGAGATATAGTTAGAGTAGACAGAGTCTCCGGAGCTGTTACTGGATTTGGTAACTTAGAGGAAAGATTTGTTACAGGAACAACAAATAATCTATCAAGTCTATGACAGAGTGAAATGAAACGGGTGATCACAGTCAAGTATACTCTACTCATTGCATTGAATGCACTGCCTTCTGTAAAGCTGGGATTTCATCAGGACTATGCATGATTCACAGGATGTTTTGTAATAATGATGAATTCAAGTGTAAATACCTGGCAAAAATCTTTGTCCAAATGTTTTTGGAATCTGGCCTTATGTCTTTAAGAGTGTTCAGTGTTTTTTTTTTGTTTCTCTGCATGATAACTTGCTCACGTTCCTCTATATCCTACACTCACCCACCTCTATCTAACTCGATCTCCTGTCCTGTCTTCCTCCTCTCCCTCACAACATGCATGCCTCAATTTTTCTTGCTCCCTTTCTTTAGCTATTGCCCTCCTGACCTTATCTACAGTTTGCTGTAAGGGTTCTCTCCAATTTGACTTGTCTGCCTCTCCTACCATCCTGCCCTTTCACTCTCACATGCTCTATCTCCAAGTATGCTACTGCAAAGGTCTCTCATTCTTCTATTCTGATAATGGTATAGACCAAGTAATTACTGTGATTATTTTACCAAACATCTACTAGTACTCTCATCACAAGACTAATGCAAGCCTCATCCTGGTGCAGGCAGTTTTAACAAGTCAAGGAATCTGAAGTGCTCTCATGTATGAGACCAGTGTGTACAGATACTATAAAAGTGAAACTTATCTCAAGGTGCTAAAACATCAGGTATGTATGTATACATACATAGCAAGGCTGGCAGAATCCACGCAGGTTTAAATCTATCTGTGAAAAATCACAAATATGTCAGTCTAATCGACCAGCCATGTTTCAATCCACTGTACTTCAGCTAACACTGAGAACTTAAGAATGAGTAGGAAATGTAACTAGCCCTGTGGCAGCAGGTGGAACTGTAGGGCTGGGATACAAGTGGACGTGGTTTCTAGTACAGAGTCTACAATCTATTTTTACTGTTGTGACAGTGTAGTTTATAGCAATGAACTGAAAAATATATAAGTATTATTTCAACATTCTTGTGGCAACAGGTGTAAGTGTAGGCCTGCCATACACATGGTCCTGGCTTCTAATACAGAACATTGCACATATTTCTACTGTTGTTCAATTTCCCATAATATTCACTCTCACTTATAACACTTTAGATAGTGGAGCTGATATGAATTATATGTATGAGGGATAATACACGTTTATTGTGTTTCAGATGTATGACTAAGGTTATACTGTCTACTATACTTCTGTAAATATGATTCTGCTATCTGGACTTTGATGGCCTTCACAATTAAATAAGACACCTACACAACTGGATCTACATACATGAGCCTTGTCAGATCACACACATACATGTGTAAGACCTCAAACTATCACCTGTGTTTATGAATGATTCCTGACTATGTGTGAACAGCACTTCTTTGGCAAAGATGGAAAACCACCACTGTGAAAGGCAATGTTTTGTCCCTTATGCCTAGGTTTGAATCTCATACTTTAAAAATAAATTTTACCAGTGTATAAAGCCAAAAACAAATTTGTCAGGTCATGACATTTACGCCTCTAGTACACATCTGCAAACTTAACTCAACTAAGAAGTACCTTCCAATTTTCAATATATACTTCCAAACTACAACAACAAACACCCCTCAAACTAAAGTCCAGTGTCAGATTAACCTTCCAATTTAAAATATTTCTTTCCTCCCTGTATGGCACTGCTGCTCTCCTTTTAACATCCTCTTAAGATCACGCAAATGTGCTTGGGATTGTTTGTGTACTACTAGTAAAAGCATTCGTTGCCATTGCTCTAGTTCAAGTGTTAGATGTGTCTAGAGTTAGAGGGGAAGCTTCCCAGTTTAGGGTACAGAGGTGGGGTTCTGCAGAGGGACTATTCTGTCTCCCAGTACAAGTCTAAGGCTTGGAGTAGTTTGGCTTAGGATGTATCCAGTGTTACTGGCATCCCACACACTGGAGATTAGAGTATGCATCATTTTAATGACCTACAGAGGTGCAAAAGTTATACCTTCAACAAGCGGTCAAATGAATTTCAAGCTGCTGACATCCCACAGCTGTGCAAGTATGACAATAGAGAGTATTTGTAATACACAGAAAGCTAAATATAGGCAAGACTGGTATGCATAATGCTCTTCTGTTTGTTCCACATGTAATGCCAAAAGAGAGTTCAATAGACAGGCTCATGCTGATCAAACAGAGAGATTGAGGGAAGCAAGTGGTATGTATGCAGTACAAGAGAAGCATTACTGTACCTTTAAAAGTTAAAGATTAACTTTAACTAGTTAAAGTGACATAAATGCCCTGCTGTTAACAGTCATCTGTATAATTGGACCAAGCATATGGGCAATATATGCACATTTCAAGGATTACTTTCAGCAATCTGTAGTTACAGTGTGTAGTTCTTGACCTACACTTAAATGTAATACTTCATATAAATTAGCTGTATAATTGTGTTAAAGCATTGCATTTTACATATGATGGTACTAATTTTTATCTCTTTTTTTCTCTCACCCGAACCCTTATCTCTCTTTTTTTTTCTATTATGTGTAGTCAAAATGTCTCTGTGTCATCCATCTATAACAGATCACTAAATGCTTCACAGCACAGTAAGGTAGGCCAGCCTGCCCTCCCTCTAGCAATGATGCCCAGCACATCTAGGACCCAACCTGGCAGCACTGCCTCTGCTGATCCTGCACTACCTGCACCCTCAGATAGTACTGCCTCAGCAGCTGGTGCTTTGGTACCTTCCTGGAGCAGTGACAGAGGTGGAGATTTCATCACCCACCATGAGATGCCAGGGCTGGTACATAGTGTTGTGCGCTGCACCATTGGTGTATGCCTATGGCGGATGGACAGGCTGCTCTCTCATGGTATGTAGGAAGAAGAGGAGGAGATGTCAAGCACTCCAGCCCCAGTGGAGAAAGTGGACAGTAATGACAGTCCAGTGGGTGAGGACCTAGATTCTCACTGTCTCCATGTTTTATGGGCATGAGCCTGTGTTGTCCCCTCCCTCACCCCAATCATGGTGTTGTGCAACCTTTTGTATCCCTCATCGTCCCTGTCTCTTGTCTTCTTTGTTTTGTTTGCATTTGGTTCCTCGCCTACTCAATTTACCTCATCCAGAAATACCTATGTCCATTACCCAGCATTCCTCTCTTACTGAATTTCAAAAAAATGGGCACCTGTCCCACAAAAAAATATCATCCCATACATAGTTCTCCATTTTGCACATGTATTCTTGACACACTTGATTCTGTCCAATTCGCTATACAACAAGATTACATTGTTGTCACCCCTCTTTCTGGAGGTGAAAGTCCAAATTCAGCTAAAATTCTGCACATATTTTCAGTTTTCTCTGTTTAAGAAATGGATAGGTATGGTTCCTTCATACCTCCCTCTTGCAAATTCCTGTATTGCTTTCCCTTTGTTCTTCCCGCTGCTTGCTCCCCATTTCACCACTTTCACTGGGCACAATCATATAGAGTCCCCCAATGATGTTAACGTATTACAGAAAGGGCTGACACAGACAAATGACTGATGCCAAACTCAGTGGCTGAAACACAAAAAAGCCTCAGTGTCCAATTTTGCAAAGTAGTAGCCGTCAATAATTATGATGTACATAGCACCCCCTCTAAGCTCAAACTCCGTGATGTTTGACTTGGGAACACAGATTGATAGCAATCTAAACTATGATCACTGTGTGTCCATAGTGGTAAGGAAAGCATTCTATATTGCACACCTCAAAAATAAGGCCATCACATGATCAGGGAGGTCATAGTTGTATTCTACTCTTTTCAGACCACTAATTGAGTACAATGCTACCTCACCAGACACCTACAGCAAATGGAGAGACCACAGAGAATTCTGACACAGATAATCCAAGGCCTATAAAACATGACATGCATGTACAGACTGAGAACCCTGCACTACATTAGTAAGGTACCTGTGCCTGGCCTACACAGCAGTCTCAAGCCCTGCCCTAATGGAGATGCTGGACATCTGCAAAATCAAATGCAGCAAGAATAGCTTGCTTCAGGGATCTTAACCTTGCCTGTGACATAAACAGAATATGCTAGAGAGACAGAAATATTTGCCAGCAATTGCCGCTCCTGTGGAATAGGCTGCCACTTCATGTGAAGCATAGCTCCTCAATGACCCTATTCAAGCGTAACCTTGACAACTAGATGGGTAACCGTACATTCACCTCAGGGGTGGTACCTATGTCCCTCATGCAGTGGGGCAGTCAGTGCTGATCACAAAGTCGCTCTGCTAATAACCATCTAACTATCATCAATAAGGGTACTCCGTTTTTTACACAGTTAGGCTTGTAAAGGCCCTAAGACCATTAGCCTAGTAACCTCCTATGAACCTATGCAGGCCTCCCAACATCCTACATCCACTGCTGATGTCATCCACTATAAGCTGTTCTACAGCCTTGTAAATGTAGGACTTGTGCCGTGGTGCTTGCGTAAAGTACCGAGTTCTGTAGTCTGTGTACTTGGGTAGGGCTTCTGTTCTCACTGTAGTCAACTGTGTGTGTGTGTGTGTGTGTGTGTGTGTGTGTGTGTGTGTGCGTGTGTTTATTTGTGCACTTGCTTGACATTACAGAGAACCTTTTACACCAAGATGTGGGACACTTATTGCCATATTTTCCTCACCAGCCACTGTCGAAGTCATCAGCTATATCTGATTTGTGGATTCACACTATTCTCATCAGGGCAGTGTCAGAGACTGGCTTGGAGGCCAGGCAGAAGTCATTTCATCCTATAAGATACAGATTACAGTGACATGGCTTTTCGTCTATCCACATATATTGTTTTCTTGGTGAGAAACCCATGTGGTCTCTGCAGCTGCTGCATGTGTCTGATGAAGTACAGGCAAAACTGAGCATTAAACTCTATTGTCGTCTCACAGTAAGACGCTGTCTGGTTCGATTCTCAGCTAGAGCGTCTTCTGAGTGGAGACATGCGTGAATGGGCGTACCTTCGTTGAAGGTTGTGCATCAGGGATGGTAACTCGATACGTAAAAATCAACTACCAATCATTAGCGGACCGGAGTTCCACTGTGGCAACCCCTAACCGGGAAAAGCTGAAAGACACAAACAAGTGTTCTGATGAGGTTTGAGTACATTGCTGTAGTATAATCCACACATCTGAACATGATTTTGTAACTTATGACGTGCACAACATAGGCTTTCAATACCAGTGAGGACACGTGGTGGTCAAAGTTCAGATTGCTATCTAAGTGTGCTCCCAGGTCTTGCATTACCGGGTTTCAGCATAGTATGGGTGTACTGTTGTCAATGCTGTAATTAGCACAGAATTCCACTCTGCAGAAGAACAAAATAAAGACACATTTCTGCATTTATTTGTAGATTGTGTGGCTTTGTCACCAATTATTTGTCTGTGTTATCCCCTCCTGTAGTATTTTATCATCATTGGTGGACACAATGATTGTACTCAGTATGCAAGAGTCAGAAAAATGTGATAAGCCAAAGGCCATATATTTTAGCCTGAATTATCAAGAAATAGATTCCAAACAGTAAAGGGCCAAGCACAGATCCATGGGGTATACCAATGGTGACAGATTTATTGATACAGGTTGATTCCCCAACTTTCACAGGATGTGTTCTGTCGGTGAGCCAACTGGTTACCTATCTAGTGACATAAGGGTTTATCCCCAGCTGGAAGATTCTCAATGATACCTGTGTGGGGGGTTGTGTCCAAACCCTAGATCAGACAAGGATAGGCAGCATGCATTGTCTTACCTTAATCCAGGCCTGTTACCCAGAATCAGTGGGCTGTGACAACATCACAGATCACCTAATGCATGACTCAAGCACATACATCTTCCTGACATCGTTGAATGCACACTACAACACACCATCCACACAGACTATGTTCCTTTAGAAGGGTGTACATCAACATGCATCCATCTGAGTTGGGGGGACAGCATCCGATGCATGTATGTATAGACACATCCAGACTCTCCTCATCTGTGAGGCATACCAACATGTCCTCGTGAACTTCTTCTAAATGGACACTAGTAATTCCTGGCTATGTGCAGCAGACCTGTGTGAGTTGTTAATGTTACATCATGTCTGTTACATCTGTTAGATGTCTTCAAAGAGGTCATCAAGGACACACATGATGACAACACTATCATCCTTATGAACCTGACAAGCCCAAGGCAGTTGACACAAATCCACACTGAGGTATTCACTCAACACTGTCAGATGTGGCCATAAATACCTACATCACCAAGTTGGGGGACCACTGTACCACATATGTGGCATCTAAATTTTTAAATGTGTGAAAGGACCTATATCTCAGGTCCAGTGATCAGGTCCATACATCAGGGTTGTCTGCTAGGCCCTTTCCTGTCCATTATTTAAGTCAAAGAATGACATACATATCTTTTGTTCACACAGTTGTCTGAAGGACTACAGATTGTAGGCAATAATTGACTCCAACTGTGATATTAGTATAATACAGACAGTATCAACACACACCAAAGATTGCCACTACAGCCATGCATGAAACAAAAACATGGGGGGATTTGCTACATCAGGAAAACAACAACCCAAGAATAATGTAGACATCACACCCTATAATCAGATCACTAGGTATGTGAACTGTGTCCGGGGTAGATGGTATGTGAAACGTCCATCAGCATGTGGCCACAGAGCTGAATACTCCCTTGTATGTAACAACTACTGAGTATGTGAAGGCATCCACATCACAGGCCATAATACCTCCACAGTTCACAGCCTTCATCACACCAGTAACTAAGTACAATGCAGCCTTCATGTTCCTCTCTACACACCTTCCAATGATGGGCAACTCAAATGCACCACTTCCACCACAGTGACCTGTCACATATCTTACTGGTCATACATAGGTATTCTTTTTGTAGCATAAACATTATTGTCTGATGGTGCGGAACCTCCATCAAGTTGTTACACCGGATGTATGTGTGATATCTGTTCTGGTCATGTACACAGTATGTACATAGCTATTTGACAACATTGATGGCATGCGTAACATTCGTGACAGTGTGGATTGTGCCATATATGTCATGCACACCAGACCAGCCTGGATTGATCATAATGTCACATACACGTATAGCAGTGTCCCTCCTAACACTTCCAGCAGATGTTACAGTATCAGGACAATTTGCGTAATTGGACTGCAGGCATGTCATAATAGTTGTACAAGTGTGTTTGTGCAGATCCATCTTTGATTACTAGAAATCACATATATTATATGTCAGAGACATGGAATTACTGGTGGTATTATTCTGATATTGTCCATGATTGTGTGTGCTTCTTTTACTGTTGTCCATGAGCCTTCACCCGAGTCCCACTTTTCTGGAGACCTTTGCTGAGATTACACTCATATTCAGGCAAATCAGTTTGCACAGCTTCACAATATACAGCCTACCCCAATTGTATATAACATCCCTGGTACACGAACAATGCAGTGAACATCTAAGGGTGCTTATCTCACACAGACATCTTCCCCAGTGTTATGTCACCTTGTGTGACAGTCACATTATACACATTTTCACTGTGCAGTTTATACTGTACCATATTGTTATGTGATTGATGTTTCTGCTACAGCTGTCTACCACTGACATGCCCTCATCTGCTGTACATTAGGTTGTGTCACCTATCTTCTTTCCCCGTGTTCCCTATTCAATACACTCACTTCCCGAGTGTTTATTTTACATGGCAGTCCATGTACCCTTACAGGTCATTTACACAGCTTTGGTACAGAATGCCTGGAATGGGATTTCACAATAGTCTTCACTGTATACACTGTCCTATACTGTGTTTGGACCATATACAAAACTATATGTTAAGCTCTGGTAATCATTGTGGCATTCCACACAATCCTGGTAACCTACTGTACTCTGAGATAAATAGGTTTGCCATTTGTATTGTTTTACACAGATTCCTGGCTGGCAACATTGTTGCCAGCCATGAAACCTCGCTTATTTACATTTAAGCATGGTGTGTGGAATGAATATGTAATTATTGATGCTACTCATTGCTCATTACTGCAAACACAAGTAAACTCCATGTAGGGTTTGCACAAAACCTACATGGACTTTACTGAATCCAAGGAAATGACTTAAGTTTGTAATATTTTGCAAACAGCTTACAGTATCTCAGCAACCACTCACATTAAAATCATACTGTTTGTAGCATTTTATTTGTCCAGAGGACAACGTTCTTATGATGCTATGCAGTTCTGTCTTTACTACTTGTTTGTCAGGATATTTAGAAAAAGCATGAAATTACTTAACAATATTAATAAAATATTATGTGAACAGCAATTAATATCTCTATATCTGCACTAGACAGAGATCAAATGTCAACACAGTTGAATTTGCTACCGTGTATGCTTTAAGATGACATATTTTAATACTTTACATGTAGCATGGTTTGGGAATTTATTAATGAAAATATGAACAATTAATATTTGATGCCTAGAGACATTAGTAGGATGCAACTGCAGAAACACCTTGAGACATCACACAACCGTAAAGAGTTAAGGGACAGACAAACAATAAGCATGGATCACATGAGTGTCATGTGGTGAAGAAGGCTCATCAAGGAGGGGGTAGGTAGGTAGGTAAGGACTGACAAACCAAGAGTTCTGCTAGATGAGACTGGCATACAAAAAGCTAAATAACTATAATATAGCATAAAAACTATGCTGAATGTCACATAAAGAAGCATAAGCAAAACATATGAACAGCAAATCCTAGATATTGAAGAAGCATTATCACTCATAAAAATGGTGACCCCTCTAATTTTTCCACTAGGCATCAAACCAAAAGCCACCCCTTCTGAAAGGAATGGAAAACATTCAAGAAATACAACATTTGCTAACAAGGAAATGAAAAACCATAAGTGCGGGATTAGAATTAGGGCACAGAAAATATAATAGCTCTGGCATTGTTACACAGCCATATGTTATTGCATGAGGGTGGTCAGGAAGCCTATCAGAATGGAATAACACTGTTTAGGTGCTGACAAATATAGGCAGATAGCCAGGCATAGCACGACAGTTACGCTCAAATGGCACACACAAACTGGGCATGGGTAATAACAAACAATTCATTTGATGGAGTAACACTTTAAACATATTTTAAAGTGAGAAATGTTTTTTGTGCGTTTTTCTGCTTTTGAGTAATTAAAATAGTATCAGAATGCAATCATCTGTCGTATCCCAGGTGTAGGTTGCTCCATGTATCCAGCTTGACACTAAGGCATTTAATTGCAGGAGATTGAAAAGTTGCCCTTATATTCCCTTCGAAGAATATGCAGTAGCACATATTATGCTCCAAAGGTCACTGTGGTGTCAGCAGCTCTAGAGTTGGTCATGATATTCAGGAGAGCCGCATCTCACATTTCATAGAGGTGAATATTTATCTTTAGTTACACTATGGCTGCTAGCCAATCACAGAATAGGGACCAGATTCCAAAAGAAGTTGAGTGTAGAATAATTCACCACATTGAGCACTTACTTCATGCACATATCCAAAACCTGGGCCTCTACCAGTCCCCATTCAGCACATGGTGATGGGGACTGCAACAGCCATATTCCCAATCCCAAAAGGAGATCTGGGGCTTGAGTTAACAAAACATTTAAGGCTAATAGGTAGTTACGTGGAATGCAGTTCAGAAAATGGTTAATAAGCCTAGACCACAATCCCAATTACCCCAAACAACTGTCTGGTTATGTGACTGACAGTAAACACATGAAAGCTGAGGGAATCAAATACCACAGGAAGTAGCCCCAAAAAAAGCTCATAGCCTTAATTCTCTGTGGCATATGCCTGACTTAAACACTGTACATTGGTGGAGGTCAATAATCTTCATCACATAATCACAGAAGTAGCCCACTGAAGGCATTAGTCTGTTTTGACGTCACAGCAGTTCCCCATGTATGTGGAACTTGGTACCGCAAGCAGTACCTGGTGGGAAGCCATACGGCCTGCAGAAGCAAGTTTTATATACAGATGGAGTTGTGACAGCTGTGTGTGTGTGTTTTGGTGGGGTGGGGGTGGTGCTTAACAGCAGTGAGTACAAAGCACATGCATGGTTAGGTGGTATGCTTGCCATCTCCAAACTTTAGCCGGGATGGCTTGCAAAGAAATTTCTGTTAAATAAGTAATTCCAGGGTTCTGTAGTGCAGAGGGATGAAGACTTTAATGTACCCCCAGATGACCAGTGTTTGACTAGTGGTACAGGCATTTCAGGGGCTGGAAGGAGAAGAGGTGACTGAGAGGTCCACATCAGCTCACCCATCTTGGGGGGAAAGAGGCAGCCTAGGCTTGCTGCAGCTACAGCAATAAAAGCCTGGGGAGCTCCATTCTTCAAGGGTTACACCACTTGTCCATAAGGTTATGAATGGTCAGAAGTAGGTTTGCACATCCCAAAGGCAGGTAGGGGAATACAGGACTCTCCTCAGCAACAGTATGTTGCTGTACCAGTGTCCTTACTGGCCCTGGCCATGAGAAGGGGTGAGCCCAGGAGAGGCAAAGATGAGTCCGGTAGATCTAGTGAACAAGGAGAGGAGTTCATGGAAGTTGTGGCATAGGACAAGTTTAGCCCGAATTCAGATGTCCTGCCTACTCTTTACTTACATTTTTACTACACCACGCAAAGATAATGATATTCATTAGCATAGCATGATATTGAATCTTATTACTGAATCCTAGCATACTAGGACTCCTAGCCATTTTTTTCAGTACCAATGCACTGCAAAGTATGAACTTAGGCATCCCAGCCCACCCTCCAAGATGAAATCACTCCCTGGGTTAGAAATAAAAACCAGGTCCGAGGTAGCAAAGTAGGACAGTACGGCTCCCTGTTCCACTACTCCAAAGTTTGTGGAGTGTGGCCCTAGTTCTGAAACACTACAAAGTGTCTAGAACATTTTCTTCTATAGAGAAGTTACATGCAAAAAACAGACATCATAGTATTTGCAAACGTTTGCATAGTCTAACATTTGTGTGTCTTACGGCAGATTTACTGATTGTCGCCTCACAGTAAGACTCTGACCGGTTCGACTCTCAGCTAGTGCGTCTTCTGCGTGAAGACATGCTGAATGGGCATACCTTCATTGAAGGTTGTGCGTTAAGGGCTGGCAACTCAGCAAGTAAAAATCAACTGCCAATCATTAGCGGACTGGAGTTCCGCTGTGGCGCCCCCTAACTGGGAAAAGCTGAAAGACACAACAACAACGGCAGATTTACTGATTATTTTCTCGTGTGATGTAATATACCTGTTTTTATTTTAATAGGTATTCCAATCGCACTGGAATAAGATGGTCAGTACAATGACCACTCCTCAAGGTCACAATGTCCTTGTACAGAACACTGGGCTCCTATGTATCATATATACATTTTACCGAAACCAACAAGTTAATGCATCAAGATTTAACAATATTCTATGCATGATACATCTCTGCAAGACACTCATTTTAATTTAGCCATTAACTTCTCCACAACAGAAATTTCTAGGTAAGTATCTTTTGATGAAATAGGATGAACCATCTGTAGCTTAATATGGATAGACCAGAAGTTAATAGTCTGTTTATAAGTGATTTAAGAATTAGTTGAACAAAATGCAGAAACTTATTTTCTAAGCTGAAAGCTAGATTCCACTGTACTTAAATACATATCAGTGGTTAGCTTTATTTGCATTCCGAGCATGTCAGGCAGGTCATTTACAGAAGCAAAAGACTGGACTATTACTTTTCTGCTGTAGACTCTGTGTTTAAGCACATTTTCTTTGGTAAAGGTCAGCAGCAATGGTGGTGACAGATTTTTGGTCTAAAGTGATGCTTGGATTTTGAATGACCAATGATAAATCAATATAGTGATCAAATCAATAAGGAGTGCAAAATGTTATGTTCAGTAATAAATGTCAAATCATACATGATGCCTATCTATTGTTAAAGAATGTTGGCAAAAATAAAGACTGAACTGCAGTGACCATGTACATGGTGTGTAAAGTCCTTCACAAGCAAACAGCAGACCTTGGATTAATTATATCATATTTTAAGGGAAGGCTTTATTAGGTAGAATTTGTTTTATGTAGTTAATATACAACCACACATCATCACCACCATCATCATCATCATCATATACATGGTTTGGAAGTCATGAGGTAGTTCTATAAAAAGAGCCCATACTAGTTTTATTATAGATTCAAACACAATTACTTCAACCACAGTGATTACCCCAGGGCTGTGCAACTTGCATTTACATGATTATATTGCATTAAATACATCATAAATGCAATTAGACTGTATTATATATATATGTAGCAAATATAGTCTAACATGATTAGAGTTAACTCATACTGCAACATAGGTTCATAGGTTCATAGGTTTATACTAGGCTATCTGCCCTAAGGCATTTATAAGCCTAGCCCAAAGTTTTGTGGCTTACGCCACCCCTTATATGAAAAAATACTGTACCCATTAGTTTGTTGTGCCTCTGTCCAGCAGTGACACAGAGATGATTCCCGGGGTAAACCTACGATCTCCCATCCACAGGTCAAGATTTCTCTTGAACAGAGCCAGCAAGGTGCTCTGCCTCACATGGACCGGGATTTTATTCCACAGCAAAGGGAGTCTCTGAGTGATAAATCTATCCCTCCAGCACGCCCTATTTATATCCGTGCTAAGGTTTAAGTCGCTTGCCCTAGTGGTTTTGGTGGATTTGGATTTTTGAGGTGGAGCATGTCCATTAATTCGGGTTGGACATGGCCTTGTATGTCAGGCACATGTCACCTCTGAGCAGACGGTATGCGACTGAATAGAGCTGGAGTTTCTTCAATCTGGCAGCATATGACAGATTTTGGAGTCCCTTTATCCTTTTGGTGAGGAACTTTTGGGGTCTCTCCAATTGCTGCAGATGTCGGGTGAGATACATCCCGAATGGGGCATTGTACTCGATCATTGGTCTGATAAGTGAAGAGTACAGGGGAACAATGACCTCACTAGATCTGGATGTGAATCCCTTCATGATCAGGTGGGCAATGTAGAAGGTCTTTCTAACCACTTTAGCAATGTGAGTGTCAAAAGAAAGGCCACTGTCAACCTGGGTCCCCAGGTCCCTGATAACCTCTTCTGTGCTTAGTGGATTGCCACCTATATGGTAGCTTGGGGTTACCTTGTTTTTCCCGAAGGGTATGACTATACATTTTTGGCGTTTAACTTCAGGCCATGGCTCTGGCACCAGCTATCTGTTTCCGTGAGTCCCTTCTGAAGGATATCCATGTCCGATGCACTTTCCACTATGGCGCCCAGTTTGCAGTCGCCTGCAAACTTTGTCAGCCAAAGTCCTCCCATGTTGGCCTGTACTTCTGAGAAGTAGATGCCGAACAATAGGGGGCCAAGGACCGAGCCCTGTGGGACACCACTTGGGACCGGCTTGGAGTCTGACATAGCGCCAGCAACTCTAACCCTGTGGGTTCTGTCCTTAAGCCAGTTTGCAACCCATCTTGTGACATATGGGTTTACATTTAAGCTGGTAAGTTTTTCTACAATACCCGAGTGCGGTATTGTGTCGAAAGCCTTTGCAAGGTCAAGGTAGGCTGTATGGACTGCCTTTCCCTCATCAATGGCCTTGGTGACTGTTTCGAAGAAGTCGACCAAGTTCAAAAGGCATGATCTGCCCTTGACGAAGCCAAACTGGGTCGGGTCCAATGTCTGCAAGTCCCCTATATCTTTGTTTATGAGCTCCATTATGATCCTCTCCATAGCTTTGCAGACTAGACTTGTTAAGCTTATGGGGCGGTAATTACCAGGGTCCATAGAGGCACCGCCTTTGTGGAGTGGGACCACAGTTGCCGTACGCCACTCCTTGGGCACGTGGTAAGGCTGAGATTAAACAGCTGCCTTATGTGCGTGTTTAATTCCTCATTTAGCTCATGTAGCACACAGCCGGGGACACCATCCAGTCCCATTGATGCTGTGTTTTTAGCTTTAGAGAGAGCAGCTTTCACCTGCGCATTTGAGATGTCTGGGAGGCTACACTCCGCTGGGATAGTTATCTCTCCTTTGGGGGGGGAGAGGGGGGTGAAGTTTGCACTGAACCTGTTTGCCAGTATGTTGGCAATGTCTGTGGGTTCAGTGATTTTTGTATCATTTTGGACTAATTCTGAGCATATCTGGGAGTTTCCACCCAGGTTCCTAACATAGCTGAAAAAGGCCTTATGATTGTCCTTTGAATCCATGGCAATTTTTCTCTCAAAATTGGCCTTAGTTGATTTTATGAGTGCTCGTATTTTTTACTAATAATGATCAGGGGTGACTTCCCTTTTATGGATTTTGTTCTATCATGTAATAGCTTTCTCCTCTTATTGTAAAGTTTGTTAATGGCTGGGGTCCACCAGACTGGACGTTTGCCCTTTGTGGAAAGAGTCTTGGTTTTATTTGGGATTGCCTGATCCATGCAGACCTGGAGGTGTTCATAGAAGGCATTTGTAAGGGCTTCCACAGCTTGGGTTGTGGTTTCCACTGGCTCAGGGGCCTTGAAGGATACCACACCAGTCTTGAGTAGTGTGAAGTTTGCTTTAGAGAAGCTCTTCACTGTGGTCTTTTTTGTTTGGGGTGGGGGGATGTGGATTTCCAGTGAGATTAGTTTATGATCAGATCTCACCAATGAGGGATATACTTCGTGTGGAGCATTTTGTCCCCATGTTTGTGATAATGAGATCTAGTATATTTTCTCCTCTCATGGGAACAGTGACTAGCTGTTCCATGGCATTTGAATTTATGAACTCCAGGAACCGTTGGGCTAGAAAGTTAGGGCTTGAGTAATGTTCCCAGTCTATATTCGGTAGTTGAAGTCACCCAATATGATGGTGTTTGGAGATACATTTATACCCTCCAGTGTCTTCAGGAAGGCTGTGTGGGGTTCCTGAGTTTGAGAGGGTGGCCTGTAGCATGCTACAATTTGTAGAGCAGTTTTGCCTATGGTTAGTTGCACCTGGATGGTTTCAAGCTTGCGTTGCCACCAACCTGGAGGTGTGGGTATCCTTTATGAATATGGATACACCCCCTCCTTTTGTGGTGTGGTCCGGGTTTTGGGGCTGGAACGCATGATATGAGGTAAAACCTAATAGTGCCGGGGTGCTCTCAGGAGCCTTGAACCAGGTTTCAGTTACAGCACAGACATCGATGTTCTCCATACTGAGAAGGGCCTCGAGTGTGTGCATTTTGAGATTTAGACTTCTGGCATTGAGCAGCATTACCCTCGGTTTCTTCCCATTTTTGTTTTCTAGGGTGGTAGGTTTAGAATTTGAGCCTTGCCTAAAAAAGGAACTATGGGGGTGGCAAGAGCCTTAACCAATATCCGGAATCCCAGGGGTGACAGGTGCAAGCCATCCCTTGCGAAGCAGCGTGGCTTGTCAAGCATGTCATCCCAGACAGACAGACACTGGATCCCCTTTGAATGACACCAGACATTAAGCCAATTGTTAAAGCTGATCATCTTGTCTCTATATTGTGGCATCATTCTTGGTGAAGGAAGGATACTGCTCAGGGTCAGGGTCATACCTGCCTGGGCTACATAATCAGAGAGCTCCTCTATGTCTCTTTTCATGTAGTCCAGGGAGGTACGTCTCAGGTCGTTCACACCAGCATGGACAATGACTGTGTCATATTTGTACTTGCCGTGGAGTGACCCGAGTGCTTGTGTTATGTGGCAGATTCTAGCGCCCGATAGGCAGCTTACTGTGACCCTCTCCTTGTTCAGCCTGGTGAGTGGGATGTCAGTGTCTCTGACTATGGAGTCACCTATGACAAGTATGTTTGGTGTTGTATTTGGCCTTAAGGGCTGTGACTGCTTTGCACACTGATTTTGTGGTTTATGTGTTGCTTGTGGGGTGTCTTGAGGTAGCAGTTGTTTGGGTGTCTGCTTTGGAGGCCTCTGCTGTTTAGGTAAATTTTTACTCAGAGCCTCCGAATATGTCTTTGTGTGTTTATGTGTTTGATTCAGTGGTGTGGTAGCATTATGTGAGGCTGGTTTTGTGGTGTGTGTAGTTGCCTTCTCCTCCTGTCTGGTCTTGCCAGTCCTGAGTTGAGAGAGCTCAGCCTCCAGTTTGGCTAAATAGCTGCATCTCTCGCAAGTATTTGTGTTATGTGGGAGGAGGAGAGGGTTGTCTGTGTACATGAGGCAGTTATAACATTGCCTCAAGATTCCCAGATTCACCAGCTGGACCGGAGAGGAGACTGACAACTGACCTTTGGACATGCTAGAATAATATTGGGAATTCCTTAATAATTGAAAACAAGGGACAGTGGGGAGTGAGGGTGTAGTGCTTTTAATTTTTAGTGCTGACTTATATAATTCCTTTAGTGAGCAAGTGCCAGGTAACTTGAGTGCAATGTGTTACAAGTAACTAAATGCACAAACGACAAACAGTAACTTTCTTTCAAGTGAAACACGGAAATAAGTACAGTAAGCAATGCAGACATCACTAGTGATCCATAGAAGCACTGAGAAGCTGCGTATTAGGTGGAATTAGCATTTCAGGGAAGTAACAAGCAAACAAACAACAAGCATATAAACAAAGCTAGATTCAGCAGGCCTGGATCTAGTCTATGCTACAGCAAACAAGGTGTACCAATTTCAGTAAGATACAGTTCAAATATTCAGGCACTATAAACCTTTAACCAGAAATTCCCAGCTCAGAAGGGCAGAGTCCAGCCTCTTCTCCCACAAGAGTGCAGACCACAAACCTTCTTAATGTAAAATAACTGGCCCGAAGCCCAAGTGCTTAAACCAGAACTAATACACTTGGACACTGGGCTCTCAATCAGCAGTTCCCAACTTAGAAGGATGAAAGCTACCTGTCCTGCCACCACAGTGCTTGCCACAAACCTTCCTAATGTAAAACAACTGGTCTGAAGCCCAAGTGTTTAATCCAAAAGACTTAGAATGATAGCTACACTTTAATCAAGTTACAACCAAGCAGTAATAAATACAACTGAATACTTTAGAGAATGTCTGGATTAGTGTATATGTTTTAAATGGAGACAGCAATGCCAAGGTCAGCAAATATGAGGAAATACTCTGTGACATGTACTAATCAAGGAAGAAATGAAGTCATGATGGGTAACATAAAAACAGTCAGAGATCCTTATATCCAGGGCTTGCCTGGAGAGGCTCGTGTTTCTCTGCAACCCTAAGTAGGATAAAGTAGTTATCAGTCAATGAATGGATGGACTTTTTCAAGTAATCAATAAGGACTTGGGCAACAACATTTAAGAGCACTACGTCACTACATACTGACAACTAACATTAATTTATTTATTTTTATTTGGTTACTGCGTTATCCCTTCTAGGCAAAGTCCATTTACAGAGGGGACCTGTGGAAAAAAACTTCCCTATACAGCAACAAATTTGTATGAAAAAGAAACATTTTATAAAACAGTGGAAAATCATTAAAACCTGAAAGATGAAAACAATTATTTGCAGCTGAAAGGTACAGTGGTAGGGGCTTCCTGTGTTCTTCATTTGATGACTTATTTATGCGAATGACTGAATGCGAACAGTTTTAGTCCACTAATTTCTACAATAATCACAGTCATTACATACATGGATTAATCTTTATTAGTAAAGATTTGCATTTTTTTACTTAAATATGTCTGTGAGCAGCACGTAAATATTCGCTTGCCATTGCTTTTCTAAACATCAGAGTATGGCCTCTACTGACCTTCTGATAACTATTTTAAAGTTAAAAAAAGTCTTTACCAGAAACCTACAGCTGTCATTAAAAAAAGTTGTGATTCATTAACTGCCTTTCTGGCTCAAAAGTCATACATCCGTTTAAATATCACAACTGCCTGATGTCCCAAACCCTTCTCCTCTGCACATGCAGGCTTTTGAAAATATGCACAATATTCTTTTCAAGTCCATTTTTATTTTGTCCTGTATCATGCCTGTGATGTGATCACAGTGATAACTGATAACATGGGATATAACTGATCACTGTCAAATGCTGTCTTAAAACAAGTAGTAAGACAAAATATTTTTCTAGGGTTTCTGATATCGTTTGCTGCTATCTGCATTGCACACTTTACTACATCCTGACTGTAGTTAGTGCCTTAAGATAAAGTGATGTAATCGCAAGCATAGCCTGTGAAAGGACTACTGTATCTAACAAGCTTATGTCATACTATTGACTAGCAATTGTGAGTACACTGTAGAGCTATATTTTGCATTAAAATATTAATTGAACTACCTACTATACATTCATCACCAGAGAGTTTCTCCCTGCACCTCCACTGAAAATACATTATGTCCACTTAGACTACTGTGGTCAGCAATGTGAAATAGTAGTAATTATTATTTTTAATTGGTTTTGGTTTCCTCTATGGCCTCTCTTTGACTATCGGTAACCAACACCCTAGGAACCTGTCTGCTTTCTCTCTTATGGAGTAGGACACCATTAGGCAAGTAAAATTCGTCATGCAAATTTTGCAGAACAGGTACAGATTATGCAAGGGTGACATGGTATAATGCTGTTCTGACAGCAGTGGAAGGCTTTTTTATTTACTTATTTATTTCTTAATTCCTGTTCCAAGACGTCATGCCATGTAAGGCATGTTATTACATCTATACAAAAGATGTCTGCAGATTAATTGCACTGCCATTGTACTGCTACCAGCCTCAGTCTCATACTAAATGCTGTAGTCTGACAATGGGAACATACCCAGTCCATGGGAGAGGTTCCTAAGCAAAATGTCACCCACTCCCTTTCCACCTCGATGTTTCCTTAGGGCCAGCATCTGCTTATCAAACCAAGATCATCTGTATTGCAGCTCTGCATCATGGGGCTGGCTAACAATATTATAAATTATTTATGGAAACAAAGTATATGTTCTTAAACTGCTACTGTTTGATCTTAGCTGAGTTTATTACAGCTCAGACATTTCAAGTCAGGCAACTGGAATTGGTCTGGCTAGTAAGGAAATTATTAATGAGACTGATTGATATGGCTACATCTAAGACCTGGAGCAGCAAAATCCACTAAAGACATTCCCAAAAGATCTGTGGTGATTCTAAGTCAGACATACCAGATATCAATAAAGGTTGCAGCTGCGTATCGGTATGTGACACGCAACTCAATCTTTACACCCAGTTCTCATTTGCAAACACCTGGTATGCTTCTACCAGTTCAGTTAAAAGGTGCACCACCACAGTATGCAGCTTTCTGACTGATTAGCTGAAAAATATTGCATCTATATGCTCTTCCTTTACAGACTTAACCTTTACAAGTGCAAGTATGCAATTTGCTCAAGATGCCTCTCTCAATACTACTACTCCAGAAATCAGTTTACTGTTAACACTATTGTTCATCTTTCTAATTAATTTAGTGAATGCAGCTGAAAAGGAAGAACTGTACTTATTCTGCATGTAACTTGTGTTTTACATGACAAACTATTCACTAAATGCAAAATAAGAGAAGAAAAAAATTTGTGCTAGATACTTACAGTGACGACCCCTCTCTGGGCCAGTAATCAAGGTGCCTGAATCCTCACCACTGAAACTGCAGAGGAATTTTCACTTAGAACAAAAATAGATACACAGTATTTCTGCATGCAGCTCTCTGCATCAAGCACAGTTTCCCCTTAAGAGCACACAGGGAACATACTCAGACTGGGGTCAGGATTTCTCTGTCTCCCTCCAGGTCCCCAATAAGACTCCCTACTGGCACAGTTATAGGGTTGAGTCCTCAACCGAGTGTCTAAGCCAAGTCCTCTAGCACCCTCTCTGTGAAACCAGTGCTTCATGTCCCTGCTCCAAGCAGATGACATACACACTCTGAGATTTGATTTTCACACACACACACACACACACACACACACACACACACATACACACACACACACACACACACACACCTGGGAAAGGCTGTCACAGATTTACTAGCTATGCCCCCCTTCTGCCCAGACTATAAGGTAGTTACTGCCACCAGACACTCCAAAACCAGCTATTCTAAGGCTCTTACAAGGCTACCCAATTACAATGAATGAAATTAATATTAGTACAAATGATAGTGTCTGAGCAATGCAGTAAGGCTTTCAGGAGTGGCCACAGTATAACCGAATAGATATGAATACTTTCAATGGTTAATTATTCTCTAAAGGACCAACCACAATAAAAAGTTTACATATATTTAATAATAAATAATAAAAGAACATGAAAATACTAAATATCTATTTACAATAAACAGCAGAGTTTCAATCTCAAGAAATATTAAAATACCACAGATGAATAGATTCATACAGATACACAAAACAGTACTTAACTAATCTCACTATATTCTCCTGATTGATCTAAAGAATTACCATTCCTTGGTTCACTTATTAGAGCAAGGCAAGATGAAGTGGGTGAAAGATCCTTGCCAGGTTACAAAAACAGACTGCCATGAGACTTTAGTTTCTTCTAGTATTAAAACATTATTTCAGTGTACAGAATGACATCACACACATCTGGTCATCTGATCTCTGGTTCCCATACTATCCCTCACTAAAAAATGAACCAGAATGTAGCATATATGTGTTACCATACACACAGACAGAGCTTTGTTGAGATGTGTTATAGCATCTGGATGCTATAAAACCATAAAACACTTCCACTCTTCCTACACGAGCTAATAAACCATTCTCTGGCAAATACATTATATTAATCACTGCAGTCAGAAAGTACCGTGTGTACACTTACCATAAATGTAGATGTTTGAGTGTATTCACTTTTGCAGTCATCACTTGTGGGTTATCCCTGCTGGATAGCCCTCAGCCAGCCCGAATACCAGAGTAAAGGATTTCTCTCCTGTGACAGCTGCAGGTCACCTGAAACTGATGTCATGTTGTCAGGGCTATAAAGCGAGGCAGCTAATGCCATTACATCAGTTTTTCTTTCCTCCAACCTATAGGAGTCCTTCCAAGGAGACCAACCTGGGGTAGGCCATTAGCTATGATGGAGATAAAAAGGGGGTGGGGGGTGGGAGGGAAACAGGACTGCAACAGTGAATACACCCGAACATCTATATTTATGGTAAGTGTACACAACTGTACTATGTTCTTTGTGTTTCACTGTTGCAGTCAAGGAGCTGGTGTCTAGGCTTATACTTCTTTTAGTGGAAGCCACAATGCCCTGCAGGACTGCTGAAGCAAAGCCTGCCCTGGATTTGGAGAAAATAGCCAGCTGGTAATGGTTTGTGAAGTTGAGAATAGATATTTAGGTGGCAGCTTCTAAAAAATCCTTGGTAGGGATGCCTCTAAGGAAGGCAGTGGAAGTTGATGCTGTCCTAGTAGAATGGGTTCTGACTGATTTGGGAGGCATCTTCCCATGAAAGGAGTAGCAGAAATGGATGCAGTGTGATATCCATTTAGAAATGGTCTGTTTGAAAATAGGTTCACCCTCTGCCCCTAGGGCAAAGCTATCCAGCAGCTGGTCAGTCTTTCTGACTTGGTCCTATCTAGATAGCATCTAAGCTGCCTGTGCACATCTAATATATGGAGAATCCTTTCCCCCCTATTTTGCAGGTTTGTAAA
Organism: Protopterus annectens; assembly: GCF_019279795.1. Taxonomy (NCBI): domain Eukaryota; kingdom Metazoa; phylum Chordata; order Ceratodontiformes; family Protopteridae; genus Protopterus; species Protopterus annectens. Next base: position 661,308,446 of record NC_056745.1, on the reverse strand, counting down.
GTAGGTAGGGAGATGGATAGCCTGATTAAGGGCCACATCAGATACCACCTTAGGCATAAATGAGGGGTTGGTTATAAGGGACACACTGTCTGATTGGAAAATAATGAAAGGTTCAATGGCCATGAGAGCCTGTAGCTCAGAAACCCTACTGGCTGAGGTTATGGCCAGCAGGAAGGCAGTCTTCCAGGAAAGGTATTTTATTTCTGCTGAGGCAGCTGGTTCAAAAGGAGGTAAAGTCAGTTTTTCCAGGACAAAGTTCAGATCCAATGCTGGAGTGGGTGGCCTCCTAAGTGATCTGATGTATGACACCCCTCTAAGGAAATGTTTTAAAAGGGGATGGGAGAACAAAGGTTGCTCTGTTGGAGAATGAGCAGAGATAGCTGAGGCATGAATTTTGATGGAGGAGTATGACAATCCCTTCTGCACACGCTCCGCTAGGTAGTCCAGAACCAAAGTGAGAGTGGCATGAGTGCTGCTTTCACCCTTATTGTGGCACCAGTCAGTAAATCTTTTCCATTTTGCAGAATAGGTTTCCGGGTGCTGGCCTCCTGGCCTCCTTAATGATATCCAGAACCTGCTTTTTCAAAGGTGGCCTGATATCTGCCTCAGGGGTATAAGCCATGCAAACAGGCTGAGTATTTGAAGATTTGGATGCAGTACTGACCCTTTTTTCTTGAGTCAGCAGTTCTTCTGTGAGAGGCAGGCTCATGAGTAGCTCCTTGGTCAGGCTGAGGAGTAAGGGGTACCAGTGCTGCCTGGACCAGTTTGGGACAATGAGGATACCCCTTTGCCCTTCCTCCCTGATCTTTAGCAGTACCCTGGGAATCAGTGGCAAGGGAGTGAAGGCATACATAAACAGGTTGCCCCAATGAAAGGAGAGAGCGTCCACCTTCCAAGCTCATGGGTGGAACTCCCTAGAGCAGAACCTGGTCAGCTGTTTTCTATTGTTGCAAAATGGTCTACCTCCAGTGTCCCCCAGAGGTGTATGATGCTGAGAAAGGTCTCCTTGTGTAGTTGCCACTTGTGGGAGTTCAGGACACTTCTGCTGAGGTGGTCTTCCAGGGTGTTGTGCTCCCCTGGAATGTACTGGGCTATCAGATGTAGTTCCATCACTGAGACTATCTGCCAGATAAGAACAGCTAGGCAACAAAGGGGGTAGGAATGTGTTCCCCCTGTTTGTTGATGTACCACATGATCGTGGTGTTGTCTGTTTTGATCAAGAGAACGCCTGGTCTGTGATGGACCTTGAAAACTATTATAGCCCTGTGCACTGCCAGCATTTCCTTCAGACTGATATGGAGGGTTAGATCTCCCTGATTCCAGGTGCCCTGAGTGCACATGTCTCCTAAGTGAGCCCCCCAGTCTGTGTCTGAGGCATTGGTGGTAATGGTCTGGTCTTGTTCACGGTACAGACTTCTGCCCACCATAAAAGTTCCTTCCTTAAGCAGGGGATCAGAGGCAGCTGATGCTCCAGTGACTGTGAGTGTTGGCACCATAGATTTCTGAGGTATCACTGTAGTTTTCTCATGTGGAACCTGGCCAAAGACACCAACAGGATGCAGGATGCCATGTACCTGAGTGCTTGCAGGAACTTCCTTGCCTTGAGATGTGTCCTGCGAGCTAGCTGAGAAAAGTAGAGGGGGAGAAAGCTCTGCCTCTTTGGGGAGAGGAAGCCTCTTTGGGTAAATGTGTCCAGGAGAGCTCCTATCTGTTTTGTGGGCTGGAAATGGGATTTTGTTCTGTTGATGGTAAATCCCAGAGAGGTTAGTAGGGTTTGGACAAAGATAAGATTTTGCAAGCGTTTTTCCTTGGTGCCCACCTGAATGAAGCAGTAGTCCAGACAGAGGTAAATCTGTATGTTCTGCTGTCTACAAAAGGCAAGGCCAGGACCCAGGCACTTGGAAAAGACTCTGGGAGCAGTAGATAAGCCAAAGGGCAGAGCAAAGAACTGAAAGTGCTCTGAGACTGCTTTGAAGCATAGGAAACTCCTGCAGGACTCCCTGATGCTAATATGGAGGTAGGCATCTTTGATATCTAGGGTCACTAGCCAAGCATTTGGTTCCAATATTGGCAGGAGTTTTTGAAGGGTTAGCATTTTAAATTTTGGCACTAGGAGGGACAGATGTAATGTGTATAGGTCTACAATAGGGTGTCAGGTGCCCTCTTTTCTGGGTACCAGAAACAGCATTGTGTAAAACCCTTTTCCTGCTTATTCCTCTGGTACTGGTTCCACTGATCCTTGAGCACAAAGTTTTTGAATCTGGTGGATGGCTTTTGTCCTCTGATTTGTTGGTATATCTGGGAATCCTGAAAATCTGAGGTTTTCTTTGAAAGTGAGTCTTTGTGAAATGATGTTTAGGACCCTCAAATCTGTTGTGATGGTTTGCCACTTGCTTAAGAAGAGGGAGAACCTTCCACCTAGTCTGTGGGGGTGGGGACAGAGGGGAGAGGTGAGTCACTGTGAGTCCTTAGGGTAGGGAATGGACTTAGAACTCACTTGTCTAGACGGAGTAGAGTTCCACTGTCTAGGCCTCTGCTGGCTTTGCTGCTGTTGTCTGGAGGGCCTATCTCTGCATCCTTTCCTTTGCAAGGCTTTTACTTGGGCAAGAAAGGACCAGTGCTTGGTAGGAAAGTTCCTGCTGAATCTGGGGGTTGTACCTGCAGGAAGTCTTTGACTGTCTGCATAGACTTGGCCTTGTCTTCCATTTTCTTAATGACTTCCTCTGCCTTAGGGCCGAACAATTGTTCTCTATCCAAGGGGGTGTCCAGAAGTTTAGATTTAACCTGGTCAGACAAAGGTTCCTCCCTCAACCATGCATGCCTTCTGATGACTGATCCAGAAACTACAGCCTTGCTAGAGGCTTCCAGAGCATCAAATCCACAATGCAGGGAATGCTTGGCCACTTGAGAGCTAGAGGGATCAGATCCCCCAGTTTTCTGGCAGTAGTACTGTCCGGTAAGGTGGAAGTTTTCTGCTTTAATAACTCCTGAATGTTCTGTTGATATTTAAGCATATGGAATTAACAACTAAGAGCTCTAATGGCTGGGGTAGCCGAAGAGTAGACCTTTTTTCCTCATCATTCCAAGGCTCTGCTCTCCTTGTCAGAGGGTATTGGATTGCCTTAGCCTCCTTGGGTCCCTGAGTAATGACTTCTGGGTCAGCTGCAGGGTTCTTGAACAAATAGGTGTCTGGCACCCTGTAATATCTATCAGGCTTTCTGGGTGCAGGGGCAGGGCATCAGGGGTGAGACCAGACTCCAGGAAGACGTCCTCCACCACATCCAGAATGGGAGGAATGACTAAGGGTTTGTGTTCTGGTAAGTCCAGGAACTCTCTTAATCTCTTCTTTGATTGGGGGTGGTCCAGAGCCTTCCAATGGAAATGCTCTCTGAGGGAACTTAAGGCTTCCCCAAAAGAGAGGTCTTCAGGGGTGGATGCAGAAGGAATGGATTCCTCAGCATCTGAATCCTCAAAGGTTGCCAGGAGCTGTTGTTCAGTGTCTGAGTCCAGAAATTTAGAGTCCTCAGACTCTGGCTCTGAAAGTACCCCTGGAGAAAGGTCCCTTTTTCTTTTGGCTGAGGTAGCTTGACCAGAGTGGCTACCTCTGATGAGAGAGGTTAAATCCTCAGCCATACTAAGTAACTGCTGAGACTGGGAAGGTTGGGTGGTAGGAAGTTGGTGACTGAACACCAAGGAAAGAGTTTTCCTAGGAGTGGCCTTGCTCTTAGGCCACAGTGATTCAATGGGCTTAGTGGTTTTGGCTGGTGGCGTGGTTATTGGTCTTAGTCTGGCATCGGTCATCCGAAAGGCCTCCTCAGAAGCCAGTGCCTGCAAAGTGGCTCCGGACCCAACTGTGGGGCTGGTGACCATAAATTTGGAAAAAGAAGCCTGATCCGGAAGTGTACCGGACCCCAAAAGAATCTCAGTAGAGGCCTGCGATGGCTCTACAGCTATCGTCAGGGGGGCTGCATATGCACCTCACTGAGTTCCACTGTGCTAGTGGATGACAGGCTGGCTGACTTCAGGTTTGTGTCATCTGTTGGCCAAACTTTCTGCGGTCTCTCTCTTTCTTTTCTTTTCTCTTTTTAGGAATTTCGCATAGGTAACAGCTCTCTCTGAAATGCCTAGCTACAAAAATAACTCTTCTACCGATGGTCCTAGCGTTAAATAATGCACAGAACTGACATCCGTGGACGTTGTAGTCTGGACCTAAACAAGTTACACACAGATTATGGAAGTCTAGGTGTGGTATTTGTTTTCCACAGCGGAGACAGTTATTTACTTTCTCGGACATCGGTTAAGTGCAAGAAAAGAATCTCCAATGGGACACTTAGCTTTAGTAGTTTTCACCCTCACTCTGGCAACAGCCAACCGAAACACCCTCAAACTGCTTCTTCTTCTTCAGGCTCCATGGCAAGAAAGATTGATGTAATGGTGTCGGCTGCCTCTCTTTATAGACCTGACGACCTGACGTCAGTCTCAGCCAACTTGCAAATGACACAGGAGGGAAACCCTTTACTCTGGTATTCAGGCCAGCCGAGGGCTATCCAGCAGGGATAACCCACATGTGATGACTGCAACAGTGAAACACAAAGAATATCTGTAAGATACAATCTCTATGGCCTAAATTAAGTAATTTAATTTCTTACTATTTTTCAAAGTAAGCTGGGCTGAGATTAACCTCTTCTCTTCCAATATCCTCTGTTAAAATATATACATTTAATCAGTTACAATACAGTCCAGACCCACAGTTTATACTTTTTAGCACAAGCAGCTTTACAAATAATTTTTTCAACACAGGCATCTGTACAAATCAATTTGATATGCAAATGAAATATAAATCTTTACAAAATTCAAGCTAGCTATGCTGGCCTATGTTACACATCCACTGCCCTACTTCTAGTGGCATAGCTGGCAATACATCACATCATCACACTTACAACTGAATTTACAGCCTTACATTTTAGAATTTGTCATTCTGTGCATTTTACTACTTTTAGAGTTTTATGAAATTTAAAATGAAACATTACTAAGTATGGTAAAGTCTCTAAAATGCACTTATCCAGCATTAAAATAAAAATTTGCACTCTTGCTTAGGCCAACCAAACAAGGCATTTAATTTATTTATTTAACTAATTAATTTTATTTGAATCTTTCAGTTGTGATTCACTGAAGACTTTTGTGTGTGTAGGACTGTTTCTCTACTAGTAGGCAGCATCTCTTTAGTGGATTGTTGACTCCCCAATTATAAATCCCTGATATTTTACTTCTCCACAGGTATATGGTAATGTCATACTTCTGCTTTGACACTGCAGTCAGTGCATGCACTGTGTTAGCCTTTTTAAGGAATTTCTCCTTTTCCAACACTTCTGCAACAATGACATTACACTTAAACAAGGGGAATGCAGGAAGGCAAAGGCTGCCACACAATGACATTAAATTTAAACAAGAGGAATTTGGGAGGGGAAAAAAAAAACACTGTTGTATTTCTAGTAGATTTTGTTGTCAATTACTTTTGATTTGTGTATTAACTTTGTGGTATGAAGGAGTTGACTTTTTAAACAGGAAGCATTGGGGGGTTATTAGTGATTCGCATTTTATAACCTCACTAGAGGATTTATGCCAAGCTGCCTTTTTTTCTGTTTATGCCTGGTGCTAACAAAGAGCAGTTCAATTTTGAACTTTTTATCTACAGACGCTACTGTTATGCTATCAGTGCTATTACTTTATCTTTTATTCTTTAATAAGGTTAATTTGGTAACTGATTTACTAGCATTATACGGGAAGGTAATATGTGCCATGGCTCTCTACTGATGCACTGCAGCTGATAAGAAATAATGATTTATTTTCTCTCAGATGTTATATGGTTGCTTGTTCCTCAGATGACAGTAAATTCTGAGTTTTTAAAATTAATTAGTTGTTAAGTCATTTCAGAAACATTAATTCATTCTCAACTGCTTGAAAAATAAATAACAGAAATTTTGGACAGAAATAATTATAAAAACCTTACTGCTGGGATAATGCAGACAAATTATCGATATTTTAGTGATTTCTTTGCCCAGACTTACAAGACTATAGAAATTTGTATAGAAATCAGGAATGTTTTAAGCTACATAACACAAATTGGGGCTTTCACAGCTGCAGGTTTATGCAGTTCTCTTCATTTCCTATATCTCATCTCCTTAAAGATGATGGAGATTTAAGGGTTTCAGGTATGCATTTTTGTATAGTCTGAATATTTTTTATTTGTTGTCTATGCAGCACCATGTTTTCTTCTCAGTGGAAAATTATTAAAATCATATATACAAAGATGTCACTAAAATAAGGAAACAACTGCTCTAGACTTTTACTTTCACCCTTGGTTAAGGCATTCAGAAAACATTTTCACAGTGCGGTTAATACTTAGAATAAAATAACTCATTGCTAAATGCAGTGTATGTCCCTGTCGTGACATTAATGCTGTTATTAAGTTGGTATGTTACAGTTATATTAATTTGATTGGTTCTGTGATGAAATACTAAGGGTTCTCTGAATAAAAATGGCTTACTGCTTCCGGCCAAAAAACTAAAGGAAGAGGTCAATGCACCTGTTAGAACTACCCCAAATCTCAATCAGTGTTTCACTTTCAAGGCAGGTATAGAAATAAAAAAACATTGACTACATTTAAAATAACCCCAAGCTACACAAAATTCCATTTTAAGTGATGATTACAATCCCCCCCCCCCAACCCAAAACACACTTGCATATTCTTCAGATCTGAAAAACTAATATTTTAATAAGTTGTCCAGTGTTTCTTTGTAGACAGTATTTTCCACCAAATACTTCAAACATTTTCCATTCAGAAAAGCCCCCAATGGACTTGTAAAAAATACTATTAACTGGAGTGTAGGTACAGTACAGTATTTTTAATGTTGGGGCTCAGAAAGGCTATTATCAATGATGATGGCCAGACTATTACATTTTAATTGCTGTCATCTCCTCTCTGATACCCCTGTCTGTCTTTCGGCTTTTCCCGGTTAGGGGTCGCCACAGCGGAACTCCGGTCCGCTAATGATTAGCAGTAGATTTTTACATGCTGGCTTGCCGGGCCTAACGCACAACCTTCAACGAAGGAATGCCCATTCACGCATGTCGACAAACAGAAGACGCTCTAACTGAGAATCGAACGTGCAACGTTTAACTGTGAGGCGACAACGCTACCACAGCACCACTGTAGATGGTTATATTGCTCCTTTTATTCAGTCAAAAGATATACTTGTATTACTGTTGGATATTGATGCAATTAGACTTATATACAGCAAGAACATCCAACACAGCTCCAGCTTAAAGGCATTAATATCCATTATTAATAAAAATTACACAGCTACTATATTCCATTCTTCTAAATGTACAACAGGTGGTTTACTTTTTCCCCAGAAATCAGGACAGTGACCTATCGCCATCTTTCAAAGCAATATTGCTAACAGTTCAGTTTTCATCACAGCAAAATGATACTTGAACAAAAACAAATCTGAAATTATTTACTACTTAGGAACAATGTTATTTATGATTCAAAAGGTAGCAACAATAAGAAAGGCAATACCTTTAAATATTACATGACAAATTTTGACTAATATCTTGCATTGGGGTTTCACGTAAAATATATTTTTCAAAATAATTATATTTAACTGGTATCTAGTAATCTGATGACTGTCTAGCCTAAGGCAATTTCATCAGTTATAAAATTCTCTACAGTTTAGTAGCCTTGATTTTTTTATTATAATATATGGGGTAGTGCAGATGTGTCTCTCATTCTTTACATGGAGTATACTGGAGGTGAAGCCCCCCCCCAACATTGTTTGTTTATGTCTTTCGGCTTTCGGCTACCACAGCACCACCACCGCAGTTTACAAGATTTTCATTTTTACTGTATTCCTTGCCTAGGCACTGACCACAGCGTACCTTGCTGTCACAGTTTTGCCCCAACATACAGACCCATAATATGAAAGTTCTTAAAATGCTGTTTGAACAACAAGTTCTGATCAAATTCTCTTAGATCTATTAGCCTTTAACAAACTGTGAAAAACTTTTTTTAATTAGCATCACTGGGTAAGGGAAGGTTTTATATTTTGGGCTCATTCAGTTACTGCCAGTCGTTGATTTACCTGTTGTTGACTTAATGTTCTTTCTGTATGCTTATTTCTCTAATTCTCTCTTCAGTTAAGTATTTATCTCTGTGTTATGTGACATGACTAACTTACTCACAAAATGATCCTTTTTAAAGTATTCTGCTACTACTCAACTTTGTTTAGTCATTGACGCAAACTAAACAAGTTCTTTAATCATATATGCTCAGTGATAACAGCCTTTCTGTCAAAATTCTGCTTTGCTTCAGCCTTAAACTCAGAGCTGCTAGTAACTGTAGATACCAAATGTAAATGAAACAGCTTACGCCTCTAGCTATGTATTCTTGGGAACCTGTGCACACTTCTTCAAGGATGAACCAGAATATAAACAATAGTAGCACTCGTACAATAAAACTACAAATTTATTTTGTAAAACGACACAGTCAGTTTAGCGCTTTCACCTATATACACATCAGGCTTCCTCAGAGAGGGCAAGGCCATATCCAAACAAACAATCTCCAAATGCATAGCACACTGTATCCATTTCTGCTACAAATACCATGGGAAACCGCCCCTTAAGGGGGTCAGAACACATTCCACCAGGGCAACCTCCACCTCTGCAGCTTTTCTTAGAGGGGTCCCTACCAGGGACATCCTGGAGGCTGCAACATGGAGTTCTGTCCACACCTTCACCAAGCATTACCACCTGTCTATCTTTTCCAAATCCAGGGTAGGCTTTGCAACCGCAGTCTTGCAGGGTATCCTAGCCAGCTCCCAGTCTTCTTGACTGCCTCTACCCTTTTCTTCAGCTTTGGGAATCAACCCAAGTGTGATGACTGCAACAGTGAAACATGAAGAACATAGTATGATTGTGTACATTTACCATAAATGTAGATGTTCGAGTGTATTCACTGTTGTAGTCCTGGTTTCCCACCCTCCTTCCCCTTTGTCTCTCTCTCTCTCTCTCTCTTCCTCACTCCTTACAGGGATTTTTGGTATTTACTTTCTACTGGTGGTGTTCTTCTACCATAACCTAGCTCCCTATTTGGGGGCTCCTGACATTTGGGGCAAGAAAAACTGATGTAATGGCATCGGCTGCTTGATTTTATACCACTGACGACCTGACATCAGTCCTGGAGCGACAGCAAGTGATGCAGAAATACTAAGCCTCTGGTATTCAGGCTGACTGAGGGCTACACCTGGCAGGATAACCCGTGTGTGATGACTGCAACAGTGAATACACTTGAACATCTACATTTATGGTAAGTGTACACAACTGTACTTTTAGTGCTATAATTGCTGTGTTTGTGGCATGTCTTCCTGGTGACCTAAATCAGGGAAGACATGTTACAAAGACTTATGGAATCAGAGCCTGGGACTCATCACAAGTTGTGATAACTACAGCGACAGCTAATTGTGTTGGCAAACCCAAGATTATGCTTACTGTTAAGAACCTAGTTATTTATCCAAAGCTCATTTTCAGCCGAGGTCCAGGGAGAAAATCTCCAGTAGTTTCATTTAGGTTACTTATGACAGAACAAATTAATTGCAAAGGTACTTTACATAGACACTTTTTAAGACATCTAGTTACAAACGGAATTTTTCTGTACTGACAATATACAAATATAAAACAGGTATTTCTTCTGCAGTGACATTATACATGACATTAAATTCAAAATATAAAAATCTTAGCATGCAAGCAGTTCATCTGCAATATATGTGACAAGCAGACGTTAGATATAAGTTATAAGACATGGGTAAGAACTTTATAGTAAAGATTTTAGGGATAAATAAAAGTGAGATAAGGAGTGTGAACTATTAGTTGTTAGGTAAATAACAGTTAAAGCTAGAAGAGGGAGACAGGCATTGTACAGCTGAGTCAAGGATGAGGGTAAGAATACTAGGGTACATAATGACATACTTCCTGTTATAAGAGAGTGGTGGAATGCATTAGAAGAAGAAAGGTAAACTGGGAAGGACAGAAAGAAACTGAAATGTAAGGTGTGGGTTTAGGTAGTAAGGAGACTGAAGAGGAGTGGTAGAAAAGTTTGTTGGTTGCATAAATGGTGACAGAGGTTATAAAGGGACAAAGGTATGAGCCAAGGAAAAAGGAGTTGCCCCAGTGAAAACCCTGTGTAAAACCACAAGTGCTTTAGTTTTAGTTTAGATTTTAGTAATTGCTTGAAGGTAGAAAGTTTCACGGTCTGTTTAGGTATGTTGGCACTGTGTTCCACAATGGCAGTATAATGAATCACCTGACGAGTTATTAGCCTTTGTTGTGACTGCTAAGGGCTTACTGGTTGAGCGAAGGCACCTTTTAGTGCTGGACATTTTTCTGATGCATATTTTTGATTGTGTGTAGTAACATGTTGGGTGTATGTTGAATAGTTGAGTAGTTCTAGCCAGTTTAATTGTTTCAGGGCTCTGCAATGATAAGTCATTTATGTAACTTTGGCAACAAATTTGGCTACTTTATTGTAACAGGCTGAGAATTTTGCTGTAAGTGTAATGCTCAGATATGGAAGAAAAATTGAGGCATACAGCAGGGATGGAAAAAGATAAGTAGATGCTTACGTTTGTCTTCAGTCAGGTAATGTTGGTTCTATACAGGAAGATGAGTTACCGGTGTGTTTTTTTAATGGCTTACAAAATGCATTACTCATATTTGGGATTATTGTCGATTAGGATGCCCAGAAATTTTGTTAGGGTTATGCTTTCAATTTTTGCATTGCTGGATGAGGTTATTTCTAAAGATTGTGTTTAATTTTGTTATTGTTTAAAAGTGAAGAGAATATATTTTTTTAGGATTTAAAATAGATTTGCATATTTTAGCCAAGTTTTGGTATCAATATTAGAATTTTGGATGATAGCGTGAAGTATTAGTAGAAATGGTGGTGCATGTATAAGGGCTGAGTCTTCAGTACACTGAACAGTGCTAATGAAGTGGACGGCAGTTAAGGACATTGTTTATAAAAATGTTGAATAAGAGGGGGGTCTAATATTGATCCTTGTGGGATGCTGACAGTGACTGGTAAGAAGAAGGTTTTGAAAGATGGGAGGGAGGGTACTGACCTGATGGATAAAGATAAGTTTCCCTTAGCAATATTGCTGGAGTACAGACAATGCCCAATAGATATGACAGGTTTTTGAACAGACAGGAGTTTTTGATCACTGGATCACAATGAATGACCAGGAGCATAGTTACACAGAATGTTACTTAGTGGTAGGCGAGCAGATGAACTCTAGATAATTTTATAGGTGGTAAGAAGTTGTGTGTATGTTAGTTGATGGGATAGTTCTAACCAGTTTAGGCTTTTTAGTGCTATACTGTGGTGGGTTTTGAATAGGGTATTTGCTGAAAATTTATCAACTTTGTACAGCATTGTTCACATTTTGATTTTTGTGATGCAGGTTATTAAAGATGGGAGCACCATACAAAAGTGTGGGAAGGAGATTACTAGTGTCAAAGTGTAGCTTTAGTTGTTTGTTTTCAGCTTTATAAAGCATTCCTAGTTTTTGATGAGTTTTTCTTATGCAGTTTTGTATATGCAGGTTGAATTTAAGATTAGCATCCACTGTCACTCCTAATATGAGAAGTGAATACAATGGTTGCATAATCAACCGAGTGGACTTTAAATTTGTTTTTTTAATGGAAGAGGGATTTTTGTAATAAAAAGTAGCAGTTTGTGTTTTGTAGGATTGGGCATGAGGTGAGAGTTACAAAGCTATGTTTCAGTTGCTGCTAAAACTTCCTGAGTAGTTTTTGGAGGTATGCCACATTGTCAGATCTGCAAATGAGTGTGGAGTCATCTGTATACTATATTAGGGAGGCCTGTTGGTGGATGTGTGGAGGGTGTTGGCAAGAATGTTAAAGAGGAGGAGACCAAGGATAGCGGCTTGTGATACACCCAAGGTGACTGGGAGGAATGGTGAGGGGGTGGAGTGCCATTACTGATACCTATTGCACAGGTAGTTTTTGAACCAAGGTGGGTTGATAGAGACCTAATGAGGACATATGAAGTGCAAGTTTGCTGTGACAAACTGTGTCGAAAGTTTTAGACAAGTCTAGAAATAAGGAGGACACTAGTTTGCTGTTATCTCTAGCTTTGTTGACAGTATTTATATAGGTTAGAAGTGCAGTGTTGGTACTATGGGAAGGACGGAAGCCATGTTGTGATGGGAACAGGAGTTTTTCCTGTAGCAAATGTTGTACCAATTGTTTTTGAATACATTTTCAAGTATTATGGAGAGGGGGGATAAGACTGCAATAGGTCTAAAGTTAGGGTTCCTACTATATAATCGAAGATGCAATCCTTCAAATGCATCTTGATCGAAGCTGAAAGCACAAAACAACAAAATAGCGATATAAGTGATTTCTTTCCCTGGGAAAGAAATCTCTTGACCGCCTCAGTTACTTTGCCGTTTTCGTCACGTAGTGTGATCTTGGAGTTGGTATATTTAAGTAGGGGGGGGTGAGGGGCACAGCCCCCCACTTTATGTAATGTTTGGAAGTTTTTATTTTTATTTTTTTGTGGAACAGCGATTTTTTTTCCCTTGGGAAAAAAATTGCTGTTCCGAGTGTTCAGGATTGTAAGCTTATGCTTACATGGGGTCGATCAATCAGCATTCACTGATTTAATATAGACCCAAAAGTTAGTAATGTCTGTTGAATTTCTTGGTAATAAACACAAAACCACCAATGAACAACATTAAGATGTAGATGATACAGCAAACAAATCCACCAACAATCCGAACGTAAAAAAAGAACAATTTATTTAGCGCTTTTGTCAAATTTTACTTGACTTCGTCAGAATGACATTCCTCATGAAAACTACTCTTAAATACACTCCTTCAATCCCTCATTGGTTAATATCATGTTGCATCACATCCTATTCTCAAAGTTCACTATAACATAAAGAGAAAAATACAAAACCACTTATATAAAACTATACATTATTATAAAAATGATTTTGATGAGACTAGTCATAAAAAATACAATGATTTCAATTTTAACAAAGAACATAAGGACAGTCCATCATTCAGCCCATGTGGATGACAGGCATTGGTCACAATTTGCCATTTCAACTCTTTATATTCTAAAAATTCATCCAGTGGGCCCCCCAGGCCCCAGGTCTGCATGATCTATAGCACAAAACTTAAATTCATGTGTGGGGTATTCCTTAATATGTTTAAACAGTGTACTGTTTTCGTTCTTATGTTTGATGTCATACAGGTGCTGATAAACTCTTTGTCTCAAGGCCCTTTTCGTTTTGCCTACATAGAATCCTGCACAAAATGTGCAGACTGCAATATAGACCATAGCCTTAGAATAACAATAATATTTTTTACCAGGGATAATAGTTCCATAATTCTTAATGGTTATTCTCTCTTTGTCAACCATATTCAAGCACTGCGGGCATCTCCCACACTTAAAACTGCCCCCTTGTGTTGATTTTCTTATTGGTCTTTCTAGCATCCCATTCAAGGAAATGCCTTTTTTATATATGATTAACGATTTATCTCCCAACACTGCTCTAACATCAGTTGTCCATTTTAAAAATTCTCCAAAATTTAACCACAATGCTCCTTATCTCAAAAAAATCCAAACTGAACGGCAAAAAGGAAAAGAGATGGGAGTACCTTTCAGTCCTTATTATTTACTGGTAATGTGGGGGGTAATGAATTGGAGACAAGCAGGCACACTGATTTTGGCAGAGCCTTGGTTTTGACGTTCAGTTTGGATTTTGCTTCATTGTGAGTTTTATTACTTTGTTCTTAACCTTAAAATTGATTGGCTTAGTCTAGATCCAGGTCTGCTGCATCCAGAGCTTCAGCTGCACAGTTTTTAACCCTTTCTGAGGTATTCCAGCTACAAATTTTCCCTTAGTAGCACTTGTGTTATCACCTAGTAGGACTACTCTTAGACCTTCCTCCCTTCACCCTCTTAGCTCTTTCTGGCCTCTCTCCCTCAGACAAACAAATGACTGGTGCCAGAGAGTGATATCCCCACAAATTATCACATTGATAATAAGGTCCTAAGCATGCAATCAGTCATGAAGGACATGGGCACCCAGGTTGACAGCAAACTGACTTTTGACCAGCATATTGCCTCCATTGTACAGAAAGCTTTCTACATGGCCCACTTCATTAGCAAGGGTATGTCATCCAAGGACAAAGTGGTCATAACACTCCTGTATTCTTCCCTTATAAGACCCATTGTGTACAATGCCCTTTCGGCATATACCTCACAAAGTACATGCAAGAGCTGGAGAGACCACAGAGGTTCCTCACCCGGAGAATCCAGGTCCTCAAATATCTACCCTACACAGATAGGCTAAAAGCCCTGTCCCTCTACTCAGTCTCCTACAAACTCCTCAGAGGTGACCTCTGTCTGGCATAGAAAGCAATCTCAGGCCCCACCCTAATAGGACTGCTGCATATTTGCAAGTCAAGCTCCACTCGAGTTACCCACATGCACAACCTCAACCTGGTCTGTGACATCAATCGGACTTGTTGGCAGGACAGACTTATGTCCTAGAGACTTCCCCTTTTGTGGAATAGACACCCTCTCCACGTAAAGCAGAGTACCTCATTAACCCTTTTTAAGCACAACCTGGATAACTGGATGGGGAACAGAAAATACACCCCTGGGATTGCACCTGTGTCCCTGCTAGACAGTGACATAGGGTGCTGACTTATTGGAACATGGGCTAAATTCTTGGCTAGGCTTGTAAGGGCATCAGGGTCAATAGCGTAGTACCTTCCTATGATCATATATATATATATATATATATATATATAAACTTTAGTGTGCATACGTTGGGGTGGGGATTATCTCATTATTGCTGATTGTCAGTGCCTCAGAGTTCAATTTCACTGAAGCACTTTAGTCAATTTACTGTTTAGATGGGTACTGTAACATTTATTTCAGTTGTTCATAGCAATGCAGAACGTAATACATGTTTTGCTCAGCACTGTTATGGGGTGTTGGTTTAGGGGGTGTTGTGTTTTGGGGCTTCTGCTGTGTTGCAGGGGCTATATTCATGTAGCACTGCATCCATCAATGTTAGTCTGTGTTCCTGCAATCGCAAAACAACGTGTCATTTACAGTAGTTTACCCTTGCATGCTCTCTTGTGTGAACTCGGAGTTAGTGTATATAAAGCTGCAAGGGGGCTTATCCCTTAAAAAGAACATTACTTTATTTTTGATAATTTGGGAGTCAATAAAATGTTTCCGGGTCTTGAGTATCAGTTTGATCAAATGAGATATACTTGTATATGTGTGTGTGTGTGTGTGTGTGTGTGTGTGTGTGTGTGTGTGTGTGTGTGTGTGTGTGTGTGTTTGTGCATGCATGCATGAACACTAGGGTATGTCAGTATATGACAGGCAAGGAGAGGAAGCAGTAAGTGCTTATCTTTGACATCAGCAAGCACTTTTAGAGCAGCACCATGGAATTTATTTACTTGAATGAATGCAGTATAAAAACTGTAGACCAGACTTCCAAACTTTTTAACAGTATGCAGGCATCCTTCAATCCTGAGTGATCATGGGTTTGAGCACCTGCTGGACTGATGTGAGTAGTGTCTTCTCTGGCTCTGCAGTCCTTTTTGCAATCTAAGCAGCAGTGCAGCAGCAGGCAGATGTCGGTCTGGTTTCACAGGCCTTTCTGAGGCTCTCTTGTCCTCTGCTCCTTTTGCCAAGGTAGTTTCATACATACTGAGAGCTTCCTTCACTTCCTGTTTTGAGGCATACTTGTCTGAGGTGAGAGAATACCAGGTGTTTGAGCTAATGGTGAGAGGGCTGAGGTCACACTTGCACATGTCCTTGTACCGCAACTTAGGTCACCCGTTCTGCCTCTTTCCAGACTTTGGCTCTGTAAAGAGGAGGTCTTTTGGTATTCAGCCATCAGTCATGAATGAGACATGACCCAAGCAGGGCATATGCCTCTATTTCATGAGGATAAACATGGAGGTGGTACCCACACTCTCAAGCACTGTGTTATTGGGGATCTTGTCCTTCTATAAGATATCTTGTATGCACCAGAGGCAGTGCATATGGAACACGTTGTTTCACTGAAATACACTAATGTGTTCAAAATGAAGGCAGTGTAAACCTGCACCTTGGTGTGCACAACAATCTTGCATTAGAATCTTATTACTGGCCCATACTCTTAGCCTGGAAAACATTGTTGTGGCTTTTCCAATCCACTTGCTGATCTCACTATCAAGTAACAAGTTGTCCTAGATCATATATCTTAGGTACACAAACTCATGGATAACCTCCAGCTTGCAGTCACCCTGATAGATGGCCTGTTGCCCACATTTAGGCCCATCAGCTGGGTCTTCTTTAAGCTGACTGTGAGGCCAAATGTCATGCAAGCATCCACAAAGCAAGTCATGAGTGACTGAAGATCCTGCTGAGTGTCAAAAGCAATAGCTGCTTCGTCAGCAAATGGGAACTTCCTTTGATGCCCCCTAAGTACCCTGGTCTTTGATCTAAGCCTTGACAGTTTGAAGAGGTCATCATCCATTCTGGTTCAGAGAAAGGTATCCTCTGTAGCAGTTCCAAAAGCAAATTTCAACAGAACTGAAAAGAAGACTATGAACCTAATCTATGAACCTATGAAGATGCCAAACAATGTTGGAGCCAGTACACACCCCTGCTTCACTCCACTGAAAATCTCAAAAGATCCGGATGTGAATCCATCTTACATAAATCATCATGGAAGGCCCTAATAATGCTGAGCAGTGGTGGGGACAGCCAGTCTTAGCCAGAACTGTGAACAGACCTTTCCTACTGACAGAGTTAAATGACTTGGTCAAGTCAACAGTGGCAATATACAGAGGTCTGTTCTGCTCTCTACACTTTTCTTGTAGTTGCCTATCAGAGGAAGCTATGTTTATGGTAGACTGTTCAGTTCTGAACCCACAGAGAGACTCTGGGTAGACTTTTTCTGAAAGAATGTGGAGCCTCTTCAAGACAACTTGTGCAAACATTTCAGTCACTGTACTGAGAAGGGAGATGCTACAACTACTAAAGTTTTACTTTTAACTGTTCTACTGTCTCCCGCAAGTCTTAGTGATGTGTAAGAGACATCATTTCAGTGGTTTACTGTAAATTTTTGGATACTTTACCAGATTAAGGGTTGGGTTCAGCACTTGTGATTCATCTGAAGAAGTCTGAAATTGTTCGGACGAAAACGTTTTATTTCTCTGAATGGAGTGTTAATATATTTCTTGCTGACTTGCTGAATAAATCTGCATGTTTTACGACTCCTCGTTCCATTCATTGGTTATTTGTAATTATTTTGGAACGTTGTTCTCTTTGTGGTTTGATACATATAATAGGGAACCTACAAATCTACCATTATTATTTTTCCCTCTTCAATCACTACTGGTGCTGCTCTTGCTATTAATATAAATACTCCACTTTTCCAGTGTCCCAGAAATTATGCTGAATAACCATCTTTAAATCCTTTCTTTATCAAATTCATTCATTTCCTGTAGCATAGCTATTTGAACTCCACATTTTTATATATCTTTTTGTCTATATCGGTGAGACCATTCACATTTAAAGATAATATAGAATGTGTCACTATCTTAAGAAGTTAGTAGTCCCACCTGTTATGTGTAACAGTTTTTTTTAAATGTCTAGTTTCAGCTTTTGTGCTACATGCATACAAAAATATTTGTCAGGTTGATCTTTTATACAGTTGTTTCTTATCATATCCATTTGATTCTATGTCATATCTTATAAAAATATTGTTTTAGTGAAAACCCTCAAACAAAAAAAAAACACACCTCCATAAAGCCCCTTAAACCTATTAACTTAATACTAACATACAAAACTATGCACAACTTCAAATACTGAAGTTTAACCCTCCTAACAGGAACAATTGTCCCAGGCTGACAGTCACACTCTCAGACTTGGATTAACATATAAGGAAGGTTATCCATGCTAAGACACATGGCACAGCCTGTGCTTCTACTTCCAGTAATTGCTGTCTGTTTTTGTCTTATCTTTATTCCTCTCCCAGATTAGAATATATATATATATATATATATATATATATATATATATATATATATATATAAGATATGCAAAGAACATCAGGTGTTTCAGCTAATTGGCGATTCTGAATGCCCATGACTTGTTTCATCATTTTAATGGACAATCTCAGGCCAATACAGCCAAACCTCACTAGCCTCTGATACAAGAGGTTTGGGAGGCCACTCAGTGGAAGTTCTAGCTTTGCTGGAGTTTTCATTTTGTTTTTACTGATTGGTTTTCCAGTGACCTTCTCACTTACTGTTTTAGTTTGGGACATTTTTTCAGTGACCCTAATGATAATGGACATCAGCTGGGTATAACAGCCCTGTGTTTCTTATGCGTAGTCAAACACTCTGCTTGTGCTGAGCTGACAAGGTCATAACAAGGCCGAAATATGCATATCCACAGCTAGTGGGGTTTGGGTTTATTGGCTTGAAATTGTCCATTAAAACAATGAAACAAGTCATGGGCATTCAGAATTGTAAATTAGCGGAAACACCTGATGTTCATAAGGGTCATTTGCATATATCCCATATGCCTCTGATACAAGAGGGTTGTGAGGTCACTCAGTGGAAGTTCTAGCTTTGCTGGAGTTTTCATTTTGTTTTTACTGATTGTTTTTTCAGTGACCCTTTCACTTATTGTTTTAGTTCCTATACAAGATTAAGAAAAGGAGCATCAGTTTTTTTGTATTATGCTCTTTTGTCCAGATTTTCTTCTCTTTTTGCATTGCAGTGCCTACATTTCTTAAAACTAAACAAGAGGAAAGAAAGAAGGGAAAAACAGGGGTAACTGTTTACTTTAGTATCCCTACTACACTCAAAAATAACAGATACTTTTTTTTTACTTTATATCATGCAGGTTATGCCATACATTATTAAAATACTACTGTTAAAACAACATTTTATTTACAGTTAACTCTTTCCTTCTACTATCTCCTAAATGTTCTTCCAAACATTAATGACATGAATTAGGACATATCATTTGTTGACACATATAAGTTTAATAAAGTCAAAGAAGTCCAATATTTCCATGTTTCCTTGTTCTGTCATTCTTGACAAATACAATGTTTTATAATCCCACATTTATTTGTCAATTTCCAAGTTATTGGTTTTCTCCATCTCCCAAATCCAGTCTCTGCTTCATTTCCAATGTATACACCTGGTTATTCTAGTCAACTCTTGAGCTTCTTTCTGTCTCTTAAGCATTTTCCTTTGAAACACTGGAAAAGGTCATGATCCCTCTATAGACTTTATTACCAGAAGACCAAGAAACAGAATCTCCTTCTGTTTGAATAGCTCACTTTTTGTTGGACAGACTTCTGTATTTCCTCATTAGCATGTTCTGCATCAAAAAATTATTTTGATCCTCCAGGAAAGAATATTCTGAAAATAGCTGGATAAATCAGCTTTAATCTCATGCCTGCTCTTGACAGTTCTTGATTACTGGAATAAATGTACTACTCTTCTGCTGGTGTCTTCTGCTGGTGTACAGCGAGTAATCATTTTCCACAAACACTCTGCTGTCTTCCACTTTTAGTACTTTGTCCTTCTGCCACAGTTTTGTTAGAATCAACCCCTTCTACTGGTAAGATTGCATCTTTACTATAAAAGGTCTAGGTTGCTTTCTCATAGCCAAGTTTTGTGCCTAAACAAGATGTGCCCTTTCAATTAACAATTCCTGCTGTGGAATACCAGTCCAGTTGCTTATTTGTGGTTTCAGAAAATTAATACAGTTTGTTCCTTCCAGCTTCTCTGGTACAGCAGAAAGTCTCAGGTTTTCCCTCTGTGCTCTGTCCTCTAATTCTATCATTTTTGAAATATCTCTTCTTGAGCACTCTCATACTCAATCAGCCTTTTCTTTATTTTGACCTCTGATTTTTGCAGTTCTATCACCTCACTGGAATATTTGTCTAAAGCTTCTTCCATTGTTTCCAGCCTTTTGTTATTTGAGTTTATATACTCCCTCAGTATTTCATTTATTTTAATTAGCTCCGAGTACTTTTGTAATTACTGGAAGTCATGTCTTGCACCAGAGCTGGAGCTTACACTGATTTTTGCTGAACAGCTGCAGAATTCTTTCCAGTCAGTATTTTCTCCTCACATTTTGTGATTGATTTCCTTCCAGGTTCTCTGAGTTTCTTTTTTTGCTGGCATCCAGGCAGTGTACCTACTAGCCAGGTACTGAAATTTAGCCAAAAAGACAAGCTCACTGGCTTTCTTTTCTGAGTTTTTGTTTTCACATTGTGAGAGCAAAAGTTAAAGGAAAACTCCACCTTAGAACTCAAAACATGCTTTTTGTTGTATCTTTGTTTTCTTAGCTATTTTAATGGCTCAAAATCACTGCAGGTTCTTCTTTTACAATTTTAATGTGTTTTCCACAAAATGGTGATCAATGGGGCCTGCCAGGGTAACATTTTCTTGCTTTCATTCCTTCTTCCCAGAATACTAGACTTAAGGAAGTAGTACTGTTGTTTCATACCTTTAAGATAGAATGGCAGAAGTGTAAAGCATTGTCATCTAACACACCTTCTCTAACAGTTCTTCTATATTTCCTTGAGTGAGCCTCATTTATGCATCTGCCAAAGCTTGCTCAATGTTACACATAGCTGCTAGCTACCTCCAGCAATATAAAGTAGTTAAACAGCAGGCTTCTGTAAAGGGATTCTTCTGTAGTTCTACAGGAGTTGACAGACCTTCCATCACACTCTCATCCTGAGATGTGAAAACTCTCACTAATGTAAATGATCCTTGCTGCATCATGTATAGCTGGCAGTTACTACTGCTAAGGGGAATAGAATACAATGTGTAAGGGCCGACTCAAAGTCAGTGGGTGTCTCTTACCGTTGATTTGCATCCATCTCTGGAATGATGTCACAAAAAAGCATAAAATATATTTTTATAAACAGTATAAGTGCACCTAGTTGATAAGGCTGCTACCTGTCTTCCCTTCTGCACAGCAGTCCTGATTTGGGTAGTTCTCTCCTGTCTGTATGTGTTGGAGGGGTTGAAAATGGTAAATGTGTTGATACTTTACAAGAAAAATATTTTCTGACTTTTCTGTAAATGTCACAGAAATCTTTGATTGTATATTAAAATGACTTAAATGTATTAAGTAACACTCTGATGCTACATATGTAAATTTGTCAAAAAAGGTGACAACAGCCTTTAAATCCCTAACTGATCTAATTGCTTTGTTTTGCTATGAAATACATGGCTACATAGGAAGCAGTTGTGAATCAGTGTTAAGTTCTCTTCTTCTCTGCAATAAAGACAATGGAAAACAGTCTCACAGCTTTCTGTCTTTTCTATAACAGCAGGATTAATTGCATGTCTAGGACAAATGTGTCTGCAAAGTATGTAAGAAGTTAAGCTTAAAAAACATTAAGTGGGCTTTCCCTTCGTTTGACTTCAGGGCAAGGAAATGAAAGTTTTATAAAATACAAGCAGGTTTCTAGTAACTACATGACACTGGAACCATATTGCAGGGAGAAAAGCAAGCTAATGATTGAGTTAAACTATAGGAGAGGGTGGAGTTTTTCTTTAAGATTTTACTCGGTGTGTAGCCATCTTGGAAGCCCCAGATCTATATTACTCTTCTACAAAACTCCAATAAGTGACTGTAAAATTACCTGTCCTTCAAAAATAAGTATATGTCCTAATTTATCATATCCCTCTTTGAACAAACAATACAGCACATTTTTGAAAATAAGAAGTTAACCAAAAGTCATACATCTGACATGGCAGGCCATGACAATGGATCATGAAAGAGTATAGCAAAATAAGCATGAAATCTTGAAACTGCTCACAAACTGCAGTGAACAAGTCACATAAAACAGATCCAGATGAAGTCAAACATACTTATCCCTTACTATTCTGTCTTCCTGTGGTGGTCAATAGAACCTTATTTGCCAATCCCAAGGATTTATAACCATATCTGTGATGCACCCCTTAACTAACAGGGGTCTGCAGCAGCTGGCACATGTAATTACCTATACTGACAACTCAAGAGACAGCAACTAGAAGGGAAAAACAGTATTTTCTCACAGAGAAGAAAAGGAACTCACCCTCATCCAAAGGTCATAACTTACTAGTCTCAACTAAAACACATGCCTAGAGCACTAGAAACATTGAAAGCAGTGGCTCAATTGTCCTCAGGGATAGCCCAGCACAAAATGATCAGACTGACTAGACATGTTACTTAGCCAGCACAAAGGTGATGATAGAAGGTTTGTCTAAGAAAAAAATAGCAGTGAACAGCATATTTTATGCTGAAATTATGCTTCTTGTGTTAGGTGGCCTAAAACAGCTTCTCACAGAATGGGGAAAACAAAAAGCTGCAAATTCGGTGAAAGATTGGCTCAATCTAGTGTTGTAAAGTATCTCAAAGAATCCCTGCCAAGACATGCAATAATTTGCTCCACACCCCTTATTTAAAGATACCTAAAAATCAAAGTCACTCAGGACTCTAGGCCCCAAAGTTAACTTATTACTTCCGATAGAGTTCTTGTAGTTTGAAATCTAATTTTTCAAAAAACAAAAAAGGCGTTATAAAAGAGCACACCAAAAACTTTATTGTAAAGAAAACAGTAAGTGCTTTCATTCTGATAAGACTTTATCAAACTGACCTATTTTTCTTTACTCCAGATTTTTAAAACACAGAACTATCACATGACATAGTAAAAATCACATGATAATCATTAGCAGTAATGTTTTAACCTTTTCCTTTTCAAAAAAGCAACACAATCTTTTCTATTATTGAGCCCAGGTGAATGACAAGCATCCAACTTCACTTGCTATTAATATTCTTGCCATCCTAGCTCATCTTCAACATTAAAAAGTTGATCATATCCCCTTACTTCATCCTATACAAGAAATTTAAAACTAACTTTACATTTCCCTCTTTTATAGTGTTTAGCTAAAGCATTCCTCTCATCAGCAATAGTAACAGCATGTTCATAGGTTCATAGGTAGGTACTAGGCTATTGGCCCTAGGGCCTATATAAGCCTAGCCAAAGGTACCCTGGCTTTCGCCACCCAAGAAAATTATTTTCCTGTGCCACTGTCGAGCAGAGCCACAGAAGTGATCCCTGGGGTGAATTTCCTATCTCCCATCCAATCATCAAGATTTTTCTTGAACAGTGCTAATGAGGAGCTTTGTTTGATATAGATAGGTAGTTTGTTCCAGAGTATGGGAAGTCTCTGGGACAGGAATCTATCCCTCCAGCATGTTTTGTTTATATATGAAAAACGTTTATAAAGCTCTCTTGAGATTCAACCTATATAAAATGCAGGACATGACATACATTTAACTAGATATACCACAAACCTGGATCTACATGTATAGTAACCCTTAATATTAATATTATGAATAATAATTGTATCCAAACCTACTTACAAATAGTCACAAAGGTTACAATTATAATATTTGAACATCCCCACCTTATTACTGTCAACCATCATTGGTGTTCTTAATTTAGCCTGAAAAAATTCTTAAAGCTTTTTCCTCTTTTTCTGAACAAAAAAGGGGATTCTCCAAATATTTCTTTTAACTCTGGGTTACTATCAAAGATCTTCCCGCTGTCTGAAATAATATTTTTAATGGCTGTAGCATCTACACTATTACTTATAAGCATGGAGGTTCTAAAATGCCTTATATCTATCTGGTCTAGCCCCAATTTTGGGACCATCTTTTCTCAAATTTAGAACTTCTATAAACATTTCATTTAATAACTTCTCAGGGTAACCTCTACTAGAAAAGCTGTCACATATCTTTTTTACTTTCTTGTAAGAAATCTTCATCTTTCTTAGTAAGTGTATTAACCCTTAACAATTGACCTCTTACAATATTTTCTGTAGTTCTTTTTGAATGCATACTAGTGTAATGCAAATAAGCACTATTCTGAACTAATTTCTTAAATCTTTTGTGCATAAACACCCTTGTTCTTTAAAAACAGTAACATCCAAAAAAATAATATATTTTCTGTGGTTGCTACTAGTAAATTTCAAGAAAGAATTAACCCCATTTAAATAATTTACAAACTCCTTAAGTCAAACCTCTCCCCCTGCCCAAATGATAAACACATCATCAACAAATCATTTGAATAATAATATATTATACAAAAAAAACTTTCTAGAATGTTAACTCTTTTCCAATCAACCATATACAAATTTGCATAACTGGGGGCTATAGCTGTCCCCATCACCACACCGTTACTTGATGGTACAAATTTCCATTATATTAAAAAAAATTATTATGTCTAAAATTTCTGTTAATAACATAACCATATTACTAGAGAACATTTTAGAATTAATCATTTTAAAACGTGCAGTCTCTAATCCTTCCTCACTAGGTATAACAGTATAGAGAGATTTTATAGCCAACATTACTAGCAAATTTGACTCGGCTATTTGAACATCTTTTATCTTATTTATAAGATCAGAAGTGTCCTTGACAAATGTGGAACTTTTTTCCACTACTTTTTGTAAATTTTTATCTATAGAAATAACGATAGACTGTCTTATTGCCAGCACTTGTTACTATTGGCCTAAATGGGAGATCATCTAGGTCTTTATGTATTTTGGGTAAACCAAAAGAATGGCTAAAACTAGAATGGCAGACCTTAAACTACTTTCTCAAAGACTCAGTAATCCTACCACTTAAAAAACATTCTTCTATAAGGGAATCAATTAATGAATAAGCTTTTTTTACTTCTAAAAAATAAACACTTTTATAAAATTGCACATCAGATAATAAATTTAACATTTTTTGATTATAAACAAATCTATCCATTAGAACTAAAGCATTTCCTTTGTCCGCTTTAAAAATCAACAGGTTCTCATTAATCTCAAAAAAGAAAGACCTTTCATTTAAAGACATATTATAATACTTATAACAAGTCTTGTTATCTAATAGCTCAATAATCTGCAATTCAGTCATAGTTAAAAACAGTTCAAATTATTTCTTAAGTGGTGGATTGTAAACACTTTGTTGATGAAATAAATTACTATCATTACTAAATAATGTTTTAAATTCAATTTGCAGATATAATCTCACAAACAGTGGATAGTATCACATTTCTCTTCTCTGGCAGCTGGTATAAAATTCCAGCCTTTAATCAATACTCTTACAGGTTACAGCAGAGACAGGAACAGAAGACAAGTTAAATATTTTAAAACCACAGTCTTGAACACTTACTTCCTCTTTCTCTGATTGTTCCTACATTCATTGTTTGCATATTGTCTCTGATTGGCATTGTAATAATTTTTTCTGGTCCCAGCCACTTCAGCCCATGTCTTGTTGTTTTTTTCACTCTGCTGGTATATCCGGACAGTATGACCTCTCAAATGCTGCTGAAAAATTTGGTTTGCCCCATTGGATTGATTAATAGCATTTTCTCATGGCTTCTCAGCTTTTTTATTAACTAAATGTTAAACATTAAAATTAGAGCCATTGTTCTTCCAGATGGCATACCTGTGGAAGCTTGGAGGTATTTAGGAGAAATGGCAGTGGAATTTTTAACCAGATTGTTTAATGAAACCTTGGAAAGTGAGAGGATGCCTGAGCAGTGGAGAAAAAGTGTTTTGGTACTGATTTGTAAGAATAAGGGTGATGTGCAGAGCTGTAGTAACTACAGAGGGATACAACTGATCAGTCACAGCATGAAATTATGGGAAAGAGTAGTGGAAGCTAGGTTAAGAAGGAAGGTGATGATTAGTGATCAGCAGTATGGTTTCATGCCAGGAAAGAGCACTACAGATGTGGTGTTTGCTCTGAGAGTGTTGATGGAGAAGTACAGAGAAGGTCAGAAGGAGTTGCATTGTATCTTTGTGGACTTAGAGAAAACATATGACAGGGTGCCTAGAGAGGAGTTGTGGTATTATATGAGGAAGCTGGGAGTGGCAGAGAAGTATGTAAAAGTGGTACAGGATATGTACAAGGGTAGTGTGACAGCGGTGAGATCTGCAGTGGGAGTGACAGATGCATTTAAGGTGGAGGTGGGATTACATCAAGGATCAGCTCTGAGCCTTTTCTTATTTGCACTGGTGATGGACAGGTTGACAGACAAGATCAGACCCTGTGGACTATGATGTTTGCAGATGACATTGTGATATGTAGTGAGAGTAGGGACCAGGTTGAGGAGACCCTGGAGAGGTGGAGATATGCTCTAGGGAGAAGAGGAATGAAGGTTAGCCGGACTAAGATGGAATATATATGTGTGTGAATGAAAGGGAGGATAGAGGAATGGTGAGGATGTAGGGAGTAGAGTTGGCAAAGGTGGATGAGTTTAAATACTTGGGGTTAACAGTTCAGAGTAATGGTGAGTGTGGAAGACAGGTGAAGAAGAAAGTACAGCCAGGGTGGTGTGTGTGGAGAAGAGTGTCAGGAGTGATTTCTGACAGACGAGTACCAGTAAGAGTGAAAGGGAAAGTCTACAAAAGGGTAGTGAGAACAGCTATGTTATATGGTTGGAGACAGTGACATTGACAAAAAGGCAGGATTCAGAGCTGGATGTGACAGAGTTAAAGATGTTAAGATTTGTACTGGGTGTGACGAGGGTAGACAGGATTAGGAATAAGTATATTAGAGGGTCAGCCCAGGTTGACAGTTTGGAGACAAAGCCTGTGGGGCAAGATTGCGTTGGTTTGGACATATGCTGAGGAGGGATGCTGGGTATATTGGGAAAAGGATGCTAAGGATAAGCTGTCAGGTAAGAGGAAACGAGGAAGGCCTACGATAAAGTTTATGGATGTGGTTAGAGAGGACATGCAGGTGGTTGGTGTGACAGAGCAAGATGCAGAGGACAGGAAGAAATGGAAACAGGTGATCCGCTGTGGCGATCCCTAAGCGGGAAAAGCTGAAAGAAGAAGAATAAGTTCTTCCCTGCTAACCATATGAATCTCTGTAGCTGTGGCTCAAGAGTTCATAATTGATACTTCTACATCATTTCCTCCAGCCATATCCACCTCCTCATTGGTTGCAACCATTTCACTTCCTCCTTGGACAAGATAAGCCACTCCTTTCTCAAAATCGGATCTATCTCTGTTAAATTTTTTTAGTTTTCTTTTTTAGGGAATTAATTTTCTTTGAATATTTTTTCTTGAATTAAATAGAACCTCAAATCAAAGTTCAGAGCAGAGATATTTCCTTTAAGATGCAGAAACGCTGTGTTAATTTTGTTCATTACATCTTTCACCCTCTGTCTCCTAAGGTTCAACAGCATTTTTACATATTGTATCCCAACTTTTTGATTCAGTTCAATCCATTGGTCTAAGAATTCCTCTGGTAAGTTATCTGTGATCGGCATTTTTGTAATTCTTAGACCTTTGGGTACTTGCTGGGCTAATAAACAATTTTCAAAGTATATATTGTCCCACTGCAGCCTTTTAAGGCGAAGTAAGTCCTTCTCTAACATGTTAAACGTTTCCGAATGATTCGGAACATCTTTATTAGAAAAATCAAGTTATATCCTCACAGTTAAACAAATGTTCATAGCTCTAGAAACATAAGTGTCACTAAAGAAGTGCAAATGGAAAACTGCTAAGCAAAAACTGATTTTTGCAATGGTCATGTTCTCTACATTTTAGTTCTTCAACTGATTTTTATAAGTCACCATTAACAGAGAAAATGTTAATTTTGTAACGTTCTGTAAACAGCTTTCAATGCCTCAGTAAATAATGAGACGGCAAAGGCCCAAGATTAGGGGCAAATTTTAGATATCCTTCTTATAAACTTAAAAAGTTGAAAAAGTAGTACATTCTGTATTAGCATGCATTTTTCTGAAGAATATGAAATCTGAAACTCCAATGTCTGTCATTATTCAGTGATGTCATTCCTCAGTTATTTGTCAAAAACACACATTTTATGAGATGCAGACCCAAAATATGAAGCAAATATCTGGATATTCTTAGAAAATCTGGACAGTTGACCGGTACCTGGGTGTTGAAATATTTATGGCTGTCCAATGGTTCAAGTCCTACCTCAGCAATAGGCAACAGGCAGTTCTCTGGGACAATAATCTATCATCCCTCCTGCCAGTAACCCTTGGAGTCCCTCAGGGCTCTATTCTAGGACCTCTCCTTTTCTCACTATTCATTAATGACCAGCATGTAGCAATTCCTCAAGCCACCTGTATACAATATGCAGATGATTCGACAATCATATGTTCAGCTAACTCCCCCTCAGAACTACATTCTTCAACATAGTCGAGACATGGTTCTTGAAACGTTGCCTCCTTTTAAATGCCAAAAAAAATAAGCTCCTACTCTTTGTACCTACCAGTAAGTCCTCCCCAGTAGACTTCTCAGTCAGTTCCAATAACTGTACCCTCATATCTCCAGACTCTACCACTAAACTGTTAGGAATCACAATTGATAATAACCTTAACTTTGATAGCCATATAAATAACACTATAAAATCAGTAAACAAAAAAATTGGCTCCTTATACAGAATTAAACCCTTTTTAACACCATCAGCCAGAACCAAAATTGCACACTCTCACTTAATCTCAACTCTTCTATACGACTCACCCATATACACTAACCTAAAAAAAAATAATAATCTTATCAAACTAGCTAATTCCTACAATAGCATTGCCCGATTTGCTACTAGCAATCCCTTTAGAACCCACCACTGTCTGAATCTACTGCAGCTAGGTTGGCTAGAACTACAAACTCATCTGTTAATTTTTCAACTCGCCATTGCCCACAAGCTATTCTACCAACCTAAAGATCACTCCTATACTCTCTAACCTCATAATTCCCTACAAAAATCTAAATTCACTATGCTCTTCTAGCAAATTTCTAGACACCATAAGTAAGTCCAACAACTCGGCAGGGGATTCCCTGTTCTCTAACACTGTAGGTAAAAACTGGAACTTTTTACCTAAAGAACTAACTTTACTTCCCTCTCTGCCGCTCTTTAAACAAAACCTCAGAAACCACCTGAAGATCCATCGGTTATGCCCCTGCAGCAACCCCGACTAATCCTTGTTTCACTACTTCTCGTCTCCTTTTCTCACTTTTCACTTACTAAACTCTGCTGCATATCCCTTTAAGGGCAGTACTGTAACTAGCAATCCTAAAACAACCTGCTGTGCTGTAATTACCTATGTATTATACCGTATATCGACTTGTCTTATACTGTCTGACACTGTTTAGTGTAATACTTCTTTTTATTATTACGTTCATATTTTTTGTTATTTTTTTTTACACTGTGTAAATATTGTTTATAAATTCTGTGTGCTACTTTCGGAGCTTTTCTCCCCGGGCCTCTACTGAAAATGGAAATATATCCAGTTAGGCTAGCCCAGTTAACAAATATAAAATAAAATAAATAAAAATAAAATTATGGAAAGCATAAAAATGAATACAGTATAAAGAAATATTATATGAGCAACATATTTCTTTGCTTGCAGTAAACAAGGGTTTAATATCAATGTAGCTTATTTCTCCAACATATAAACTTTAAGATGATATATTTCACAGGGATGTAGGAGACATGGTTGTGGAATTATTAATATAAATATGAAAACGCAATGTTTAATGCCTAGAAGTTGTACCAGGATGATCCTAGAGAGAAACAACTGGATGCATAATTAGAGCTAAGGAGTTGATTCATACTTACTCAGTCTTTAGAAGGCATATAGTGAGCTACCAGCCACAAAACCTACCCATCTACAATGTAAATTAGGGTAGAATGATTGCACACCCTGTCTTTGCCATTTCATGCATGGGCACATGTTAGATCTAAAGAATAGAATCAAACCACTGAGTCACTATTAAACTAGTCATAGACTCTGTCCCCACTTCGGAATAGATGTCTCAACAGTTAAACCAGAAGGGTTACCAAGTGACAATGTCCCTTAAAACTAAAACATGATTAACGTTACTCTCCAGTTAATGACTGTTAAGGAACTTCTCTGATCCGTATGACAAAGTATATGGCCCTCTGTTACATAGCAAATAAATGGCACCACCTCTAGTGACTGAGGACATAAATGACACAACCTTCAGTGATACAGCAGCACAAATAAAGGCCATATCCATGAACATTTCTGACAAATTACAATGTAGTGTGCAGAGGCTAACACACCTGTCAAGGACTAAGCCACCACATATGAACCAGCCACAGAACAGAAGCAAACGAGACATATGTAAAACGTACTCCATTTATAAAAAAAACAGGTTCTCTTCCCTTTCATTTTATATGGCAGCTACAGTGGCTAACCTGTCAGTATACAATACCATATGACAATTTCTTTCCCTTTTTTATTACCAAATAAAAGTATATCTCCTTGCACAAACTCTTACCCACCGGAGGTAGCAACTATTTAGATAGATGAGAATACTATAGCATTAACTGCAGTATCTGTTCTATCAAAAGGGACAAAGGGGACAAAAAGATAACCCATTTGGTAGAACGTGAAAAAACCTGAGTTCACCTAAAGCATTAAAACACCAGACTTAAATCATTAGAAATAATAGTTCTTAGCATCTTCTAAGTCATACATGCTGCCACCAGCTAAAAGCACAGCAAAAATCAAAATGCCACTGACACACAGACATCAGTTCAGAACCTCATAAAGGAAACCCCCTCAATTAACCAAAATCAAGGACCACAGTTCAGACAAGAAGAACAGTGTTGAAATGGTTTTAATGGTCTTCATTATTCTTCCAATTGCTTACACTGTTCTCAGCCTGCTCCATCTAGCCAGTTTTCTGTCATTTGTTTTGAGAGACTGGTGTTTTTTGGGTAGAAGAATCTTTGTAAGCTACCCCTCCTAAGCACTGTTTAAGTTCAGTCACAAATAAACAACAGTCTCTCTGGATATTGCAAATAGCAAGTTTCCTTAATGTTGAAGATGAAGTCCAGATATCTGAGGTCAAATTTTTCATGTTTCTGCTTCAGCAGCTGCAATAAGTGGCAAGCCGTTGAAATCTTTGTTCAACAACCTCGCCTCCCAAGATATACAAGTCGCTATTTTATCCATGCCGCATTAAGGCTCTGCTGATCATCCTTTTAAGACAGAAGTATTGCACTGAAAGTTTGTAGTGTAGTATTATGATTAAACCCTCTGGGCACTAGTGACTTCTCTCAGAGACAGCTTGGGAGCAATGGCCTGGCCCAGCAGTTTTAGGAACTCACTGTTGAAGAAAAATAATCATATATCTCAGTCCTTCATCCTACAAACTAAATAACTGTTCTTTGTTTCCTTTCACTCTCTTCCCCAGATCTTCTAGGCACTGAAGCATTTTTGTATTATGCACTAATAAAACTTCAATTTGCTGTTTGTATTTATTTACACAGTCGTCCAAATCTGAGAGGAAAGTTCCCAATGTTCCAGTGTTTACAGCCAATTCTACCACAGTAGTTTTAAGCCAAAAAACATGTTATATGTTAAACTTTTGCCAAGCTTTAAATATATCGAAATATGTACTATGATGAAATAGTCTGACATGATTCTGAAGTACAAAGTTAGAAGTAATGCTGTGGTTGGTCAGACACTATCAGGATCACTCCCTTTCTTCAGATCAAGAAGCTAGGATTGATTGCAATCTCAGGGACCACATTTACATGTGTGTGTGTGAGCATATATACATATATATATATATATATATATATATATATGTGTGTGTGTGTGTGTGTGTGTGTATATATATATATATATATATATATATATATATATATATATATATATATATATTATATATAAAGTATTTAGACTTTATAAATATCATTTTTATATATGTTTACTACTGCCTAAACCATTGCATCTGAATATGGGTTTGGAAACAGCGGAAATATTATCCCATCTCCACCACCACCAATAAATGCATATTAACATGCATGTATGACCGTGCTTACACTTCAGTGGTTTTCACAGCTGATTCTTTTGTCCATTGAATCAGAAGTTGAACAGCATACAGAACATACACCTAACTTTCCAATTTAAGATACATAACTATAACACGGCACAATGTAATTATTTTCTAATAGCTTTTAATGAGAGTTTTGTAGGCTTTGAGTCTCTGTCATAATCATACATGATACAGACACAGACTCATGTGAGGTTCTGTCGTAATCCTAAATCAATATTCACTACAGGGATTATGAGTCATCGGGTGGTTACATACTGAAAGCCTATACACCACCCAGGGGAGGTGTATTGATTTATCATTCCCACAAACTCAAAATAGGCTACACCTGCTACACTCATAATGCAACAAAGTGCTGTTTAGAAAACCGTTCTAAATTTTTATTGGAAAATATGACATTATTAACATGACCATGCATCACACAGTGCACAGTTTAAAGTCTTTTAGCTAGTTTCAGGCAGATTTCTGTTTCTATGCAACTCTGTAAGCTAAAATATAAAAGAATCTACGTATTCTATATCAAATTTATTTAATTTTAATGAGTATTGAATATGTGCTAATTTCCTTTTAAGGCAGCTAAAGAATTGATTCTTTGCTTCTTTTTCCAGTCCAGAAGCAGATACATTATTGAAAACAGGATAATAATTCCAGCTAAAAAAATGTACGCAGTTAATCTGAGCCAGTATAAATATCACATTCCAGACAGGGCAAACAGCAAGTTAATAGGAAGAGATAAAACACAACAACACATAACTACAGAACTATGGATACCACAGCATTCCAAAATAACTCATGGCCATTCTAGAACAGTACAGTTCCATGCAGAAGGCTCATGTAACCAAAATGCATTTCCCTTTCCCTAGGAAGTAAGAAATATGTCACCCCAATCCAGCAACTTACAGGGCACTTACTGTGGTGCGGGTAGCACCATTTAAAGTTGTGAGACAGTGCATTCAACAAAAGACATGCTTGCCATAACGACTGAAAGGGCTTTAACAGACTATGGACGCACAGTTGTTTTAGGAAGCATTTCCTACTGGATACTCTGATGAGCTATGACACAGTAAGTAAGGGTCTGCGTTTGGTATTACTTCTTATTTGGCTTACTGATGCTGAAAAGCTTAGTTGAGCTTCATATTGCCAGAGATGCTGAGTTCAGAAATGGTTGTTAATTGTCATAGCAATCATATAATTCAAAAAAGGTCTTGCAAGGAAGACTACATATTATTTATATTGTATATGTTGTACATAAGCTTATGTTACATTTGTTTTTTGTGTTTCTGTTTGTATATGTTGTAAAATGAGCTTGGTGAAATGTAATTTTGTTCAGCTGTGCACTTGCTGTATGCTCTGAATGCCAACGTTTTACTTGACTTGACTTACATATTTTGCTTTTGGATCATTCCACCTTTTGCTTCCTGTTTAGAAAGCTGTTTTGAGGAGCTCTTTATGAAGATTGTAAGAGTGTAGGCAGAAAATTCCAAGCAAGCACTCACTTCTGGACCACAGTCAGCTTTGGTTGGTATTATTTCTAGATATTGTTTTCTGACACTGTATTGTGCTGTATAATGATTTCAGGAAAGGTATCCTGCATGATTCACAATATGCCTTGTGATGTGAATGAATGCAAGTTTTTTTTCTTTTTGTCTCTGGCTACCATACTTTCACATACCCACCCATGAAGCTTTTGTTTTTGATGCATTTATTGTTTTTGTGTCCAACAGTTTTATTGCTATACCTTTAAGTAAAATCTATAAGAAAGTACATTAAATCTTAGTTGAGAGCCAGTGTTTTCCAAGAAAACTGGAAAATACACTCTGGAGGTACTTTGGCATTGCTGCCGTAATTGCAGATTCTAAAAAAACACAAAATCATGATTAAAGAAAAACACAATCAATGTGGCTTCATGGGAATGAATAGTTTAAGAACTTAAGTTCAGGACAATATACAGCCCCACATTCTCACCTCCTGACCTTGGTCAATAAACTTTCCCCTTCTATAATTAATCTGCAGTGAAAAAATGGAGTGGCCAGTATGACCTGATCCCATACTGTACGACTTACTACAGTAACTAATGTGAGGGTCCCTGAGTAAACACACTATGTGAGGGTGAAAATTACTTGCATCATCTTAGGAAAAGGAAGTAAAACCATGATGTCAGCCTGTGTGGAAACTGTCTTGCTGCAATGATTTTTTTCTGTGCATAATGGGATATTGATTACTCTACTGTGCATCTATGTTATCATGTAATAGCACCATCTTTGTCCTGTGGATTCCGGCCAAAGCTTTGCAAATGTTTTTATCAAGATGTAAGGTGACACCAACTTCGCTTTTTAGTCCTGTTACAGAAAGAGTATCTGGCTATTATAAATTAAAGAATGAAAAGTAGACTCACTGCATTCAGTTAGGTAAAATTCATCTTCACCTATCTGTTTTCATCTTCGCCGCTTTGCAGTGCCTTCTAGCAGCTGACAATACGTCACCACTTGCAATCAAATTGTTCTAATTCTTTAATTTATTTATTTGCTCACCAAGTATGTAGACTGGTCTGCTGACCATTTTCATCCACTATCCGAGATCAAAGAGCAGAAAATGCATCACTGTCTTTC
This sequence comes from Protopterus annectens, assembly GCF_019279795.1. Lineage (NCBI taxonomy): Eukaryota > Metazoa > Chordata > Ceratodontiformes > Protopteridae > Protopterus > Protopterus annectens. Next base: position 661,273,804 of record NC_056745.1, on the reverse strand, counting down.
TACTCAACAGTATTATATACAGAATACTGTACATAAAATTCAAAACAAAAAAGATTTGGTGTAGATAGGATAAGATTAAAAGATCCAGTCAAAGTGCATTGAGAGAAAAATAAAAAAATGTATACAAAATGCTAGCTAAGATATTCATAATATACAGTGCAGTCAGACATATAATACATCAGCTCTTAGATACATGTGCCACATTAAGACAATGAGGAAAGATTGTTTAAAGCCATAGATGGTTAGCTATCCAACTATTGTCATAATAGCAGTTCCAGGTACTTTCAGTAAGCATATGCACATAACAGCAGCCCCAGGTATATTCAGTAAGCATATGCACATAACAGCAGTTTCAGGTATATTCAGTAAGCATATGCACATAACAGCAGTTCCAGGTATAGTCAGTAAGTATATGCACATAACAGCAGTTCCAGGTATATTTACTAAGCATATGCACATAACAGCAGTTCCAGGTATATTCAGTAAGCATATGCACATAACAACAGTTCCAGGTATATTCAGTAAGCATATGCACATAAAGAATAGTTGTGTAAAATCTTACCATAACCATAGATGTCCTTCTCTTCCATGTTGCAGTATTCTAGTTGTGGTATTTCCTGCCCTCAGGCGACTTGTATGTCGGGTCCTATACAAAAGCTTCAGCTTGGCTGTTGCAGCGTGCGTGGGACGTCAGATGTAAGGCCACAAACCAGGGGCCTTAAATCTGACGTCTGCATGCACAATTCTCAGAACTTGAAGGCCAGCAGGTAGAGAAGAAGGCCCAGAAGGAGGAATGCCAGTGAGGACAGAAGTGTGACCTTGGTGTCCTTCAGTAGCATAGATAAGTGCAGGTATTAGCTGGGAATAAAGGAGAATGAATTGGAGGTAATGGTGGGTGGGAAGAAATACTGCAACATGGAAGAGAAGGACATCTATGGTTATGGTAAGATTTTACACAACTATTCTATGTCCTTCTATTCCTATGTTGCAGTATTCTAGTTTTGGGAGAGTACCACAGCTTAGATGGATGAGAGGGTGGCAGGTGCTGAAGAGGATTCTACAAAGCTCTGTAGGATTGCCCTGGTGAATCCTGCCTGTGCTCTAGAGACTTGGTCAAGTTTGCAATGTTTGGTGAAAGTATGGATAGTGGACCATGTGAGTGCTTCCATAACGCATGCCATGTCCAAACCCTTTATGAAAGCCTTGGAGGTGCCACTGCCCTAGTGGAATGGGCATTTACTCCCGCTGTTTTTTTTTTCCATGGTGGGAGTAGCAGAGACAAATGGTTTTCCTGATCCAGCATGCAATGGTTTGTTTGGAGACTGCCTTGCCCCGGGCTCTGGGGTGGAAGGAGACAAAGAGTTGCTTAGATTTCCTAATGGTTTTGGTTTTGTCCAGGTAGAATCTTAGTTGCCTGTGCACATCCAAGCAGTGCAGTATCCTCTCCCCTTCATTAGTGGGAGAGGGAAAAAAAGTGGGTAGATGGATAGATTGGTTTAGAGACACATCATTGACCACCTTGGGCATAAAGGAGGAATTAGTTTGCAGGGTGACTCTGCCTTTGTGGAAAGTGGTGTAGGGGGGCAGGCCATTAAGGCCTGCATCTCTGACACCCTTCTAGCTGAAGTGATAGCCACCAGAAGAACAGTTTTCCATGTACACATCTGTAGGGAAGAAGTCCCAGCCAGTTCGAAAGGGTGCTGGCTAAGTCTTTCCAGGATGTAGTTAAGGCGCCAGGGTGGAGGGATAGGTTTTTTGGCAGTCTCATGTGCAAGACTCCTTTAAGAAGTGCTTTACGTCGAGCCTGGCTAGCAAGGGGGATCAAGAGGCAAGCAGGCTGATATAGCAGAAAGATGTACTTTCACTGAAGAATAGTAAAGTCTGCTTTTAATCAACTGACACACATAAGCAAGAACAAGGGGGGACATCAGCAGAGCAAGGATCCCTTCCCTTGTCCAGACACCACTTTGTAAATCTTTCCCATTTAGCTAGGTAAGATTTTCTGGTGGTAGGTTTCCTTGCCTTCCTCAGGACTGAAAGCACGTCCTCTGAGTATTGGTGTCTGAAGGGGATCAAAAGTTTATCACCCACAGAGTCAGGGAGAACATCTGCAAGTGTGGGTGGAGGAGAGTTCCTTTGTCTTGTGTCAGTAGGTCCACCTTGTAGGGAAACTTGTAGTGATTGCCCTTGGCTAGATTGAGAAGTAGGGGGAACCAGTGCTGCCTTGGCCATTAGAGAGTCACTAACAAGATTTTTTGTTTGTCCTTCTTGATTTTCAGGAGGACTTTCTGAATCATTGGGAGGGGGTGCATAAAGAAACTTCCCCTCCCAAGAGATGTTGAAAGCGTCCACTCTCCATGCTAGAGTGGAGCAGGTCTTTGAGCAGAAGGTCTGCAGCTGCCTGTTCTGGGGGGAGGCAAACAGGTCTATTTGTGGAGTACCCCACTGGTGGACTATGTCTAGGAAGACCTTCTTGTCCAGCATCCATTAATGCTGTGGAGAGGAAATCCTGCTTAGGAGATCTGCTTGCTTGTTGTCCTGTGAGGGGATGTAGCTCACCTGCAGGACCAAGTTGTTGCGAGAGGCTAGGTCCCATATCAGCAGGGTCAGTCTGCACAGCTGACAGGCCTTTGTTCCTCCCTGTTTGCTGAGGTACCACATAACAGTGGTATTGTCGGTCACTATCAGAAGCCCCCCTGGTATAAGAAGGGGGATAAAGGTCTTTAGAGCAAGGAAGACTGCTGTCATTTCCCTGACATTGATGTGTTTGGCCTGTAGAGAAGGGTGCCACTTTTCCTGAACCCTGTAGGATGCCACTGTCGCCCCCCCAACCTGAATCTGAGGCATCTGTATGCATTGATTGAGTTGGGGTGGGGGGGAGAATTGAAGTCCCAAGTTTAGTTGGACTTGCTGCATCCACCAGCTGATTTCTGTCTTTAGACAGGGAAGGAGGGGAATAACCTGTTCTAAGTGATGTAGGTGTTGGGACCAAATGTTTTTGAGGTACCACTGTAGCTTGCGCATGTGCATTCTGGCCAGTGGTAGCATGGGGATGGTTGCTGCCATTAAGCCTAGAAGATGAAGAAATTGCCTTGCCGTCACCTTCTGGGAGTGTAGGATTTCATTGAAGTGGGAAGTCAGGGATAGAACCTTATCCTGTGGGAGAAAAGCCTTTATTTTATCTGTTCTGATTCTGCAGCCTAGGTCTGGGTTCAAGGAGGACATTGGGAGGTTGATGGTGAACCCTAGTTTTTGCAGAAGGGACATGGTGAAGTGCAGATGCCTTGAGAGGGTATCTTTTCACTCTGCTAGTATTAGGATGTTGTCCAGATATGGGTAAATCTGGATTCCCTGAGTTCTGCGGAAAGCAATGGCTGCGACTAGGGAATTTGTAAACACTCAGGGGCGCAGTGGATAAACAAAAGAGTAAGGCAGTAAATTGGAAAGGAGAGGAAGGGCCAGAGAAATACAGGAATTGTCTGCGGGAAGTCCTGATGGGTATGTGTAGTTAGGCTTCTTTTAGGTCCAAGGTGGCCATAAAGGCCTTGGCTGGAATAAGTGGCAGTAGAGTGGGAGGTGACTGCATTTTGAAGGAGGGTACCTGAAGGTGGAGATTTAGGAAGAAGAGATCTAAGATGGGTCTCCAGGGGCCATCTTTTTTGGGGACCAGGAAGAGACGAGAGTAGAATCCCTTTCCTTCCTGTCCTGAGGGGACAGGTTCTATTGTGCCAAGCTTTAACAAGTCTGATAAAACCTGTGGCAGGAGATTAATTTGTTTTTTGGGGGGAAATTGAATACTTTTCCTGGGTGTTTTTTCTTTCCAGGATAGGAAGTACCATTTTGGATAATGGCTAGGACCCATTAGTCTGTGGTGATGGATTGCCAGAAGGTGAGACAGTGGGAAAGGCATGCAGAAAGTGGTAGGTGGGCAAGGCAGTCATGCATTATTGGGACCTCCTCTGTCCTGAAAGGATTGTCTGGGTTGAGGAGGTGGTGCAGTAGGTCTGGATGTGGTAGGTCTTCTTGTCCCTCTTCTAGATCTGGAAGAGGAAGCAGCTGTCTGTGGACGGTTATGCCTTACAAAAGTGGTTTTAGCAGGGTAGTTCCTGTAATACTTGGGAATGGGGGACACCAGCAGATGTTTGATGTCCTGTAATTCTTTACTTTTTTCCTGCAGATTCTTGAAGAGGTCTGCAGATTGTTTTCCAAAAAGAAAATTGTGATCCTGGGGGCATCCAAGATCTTGGACTTGAAGTCTTCTGGTAGATTCTGGAATCTCAGCCAGGAGTATCTCCTGAGGACAAAACCAGATGCTGCAGAGCGGGCAGATGTTTCTGAAGCATCTTAGCTGCATCTAATGGAGTGCCTGGCTACTTGCTGGGCCAAGGACAGTTTGGAGGAAATGTCAGCCTTAATGGGGCTGTCAGGAATAGAAGCCAGCATGGAGGATTCTTGAGACACTAAGTCTAGAGCATACTTAGTCATGTGGGTCTGATAATTTATGGCTCTGAAAGCCAAAGTGGATGATGTGTATACCTTCTTTCCCATCCTATCCATATATTTGCTATCTTTATCCATGGGTAGGGGGTAGGAGGGAGGCAGAAGGCAGCAGGCTAGACTGTTTATCAGGTGCAGTGAAAATCACAGCTGGGTCCACCAAAGGTGCTTTAACTAGGAATGTGTGCTTCTCTGGCACTTTATAGAAGCAGTCAGGGCACTTAGGGGCCAGTGGCTGGGAGTCTGGGGCCTTAGAAGCTGAATTAAAGGCATCCAAGTAAGCAGGTAGAACAGGAGGGACAGCCAAAGGGGAGGAGGATTCTACTTGAAGCAGCTCAAAGTACCTCTTTTGGGTGTCAGTCATTTGGGAAGTATCCCATTTGAAATAATCTTTCATCTTGGTGATGGTCTCACCAAAGGTAATATCCTCAGGGGGAGAATCCCCTTCCACAGATTTCTCATCAGGAGAATAATACCCCTGGGGAGAAGCAATCTGGGATGCATATGAAATAGAGTCATCTGAGGAAGAAAAGCAAGAATCATACTCTTCCTCCCTAATCTGAGAAGTCATGGGTGGGAGGGAAGAGGCAGATGCAGGCCTAGGGCTCAGTAAAGGCAGAGTAGTGGACGTTGAGGCTGAAGGCCTAAGGGCAATAAAGGCCTGCACAAGAGAGGAAGTGAAGATCTGCCAATCTGGTAGGGCTTCTGCAGAGGAGGAGGTATGCTTGGTTTCTGCTTCTTTTTGGCCGGGGTGGAAGTAGGAACCAGCCTGGAGTCAGGTTTTGTGGTCAACATTTCCGAAGTCTGGATGCCGGTTGGAGGTGCCACAGAATCTGGTTCCCCCTCGACATCGATGGTAGTCGGTGTCTGGGCAAGCTCTGAGGATGTGCCAGTCGTCGGCTGTGCAATGGTTTCCTCAAAGGACGTCATTAAAGTCTACGGATCTGCCAGGTGCTCCGCATCTCCTAGATTAGCAGTTGGCAGGGCATCAGGTAGCAAAGCGGCAGGACACGAAGGCCTAGGAATCTTGGCCTTCTTGCACAGTGGTTCGGATGTGGCCTCTGATGTGGGATCCATTCTAAAGGCTAACCGTTTAAGGCACTGTTTTTCTATGTGGAGGTTTAAAGTGGCCAAATGGCTGCGTGGGGTCTTTGGCACAAATGATTGGCAAATTAAGCAGACAGAATGGTTGTGCTCCTGGGCTAAGCAAAACCACACCTATCATGGGCGTCTTTATGGGGTATCTGGCACCCCCACTGACACTTTTCCTTTTCACCTGACATCAGCTAAAGGCTACAACAACCAAGCCTAAGCAATAACAATCGGCAAACAAGAAAAAACAAAAACCCAACATGTTACTTAGCTTTATTGATGCGATGTCTGAGAAGGAGCGATCGTACAAACTCAAGAACTACTCCTTCTCAGCCAAATCTAATAATCTGTTTGGGTACTGGCTCTGCACAGTACAAACAACCAAATTATGGAACTCTACTGCTTTAGATATTACAGCTGGAAGGAAAATAGTCTACAAAAGCGCTACCTAACCTACTAAAGTGCTACCTAACCACTATCTGGCCCTGCTCCTGCCTAAACAGGTGACTAAACATATATTAAATTAGCTAACACCATGTATTAATACTATCCTTAATGTTACTATACAATAATACTAAATATCACAACACATTAACTACTATCCTCTAGATTTTCCTTAAGAGAATACACCAAACATTACAAACACGCTTTACCACTCACTATTTCATAAGCAATTTCTCCTACAACTACACTAACATTTCTTTATTTCTACTTTCCTGCACAACATCCAAATGACCAAATATCTTCACTAATTATCAAAAGGACTATTAGTAATGAACACCTCCTCCTTCTACTAAAACCTTTTGAGTTAGATTCCCCAAGATTCATTGTGAAAGGCATAAATAAAATTTTATTGTCTGCAGTAGCACATGCTATTACATTTTCCTCTGTGCCTAGAAATTATCAATGTTATAAATGTTATCTGTTAAAAATAATATATAATAATATATATATATATATATATAATAAAAATAATATATATATATATATATATACACACACACACACACACACACACACACACACACACACACACACACACACACACGCATACATATAAATATATTGTTTACTATGGTTTTGATGATCATAATAATGTTGAATCACTAAATCGTGTAGGCCAGAATGCCGATGCCCACTTGTTTGAATACCTGTACTTGCCCCCCCCCCCCCCCACTGTACCCATGTTAGCACTTGTTCATGTGTCCTTGCAGGTCAGGTGATTCAATGTTCAAACAAGTGTGCATCAGCATTCTCATCTTACAAACTTCTGGTCATGTGACTTAGAAAGTCGACATCATAATGATTGCTAAAACCATAGTAAACCATATATTTATTTATGATACGAAATTTGAAAATTTGTTAACTCTGCATGCTGTGTTATACTGCTTGTACACTGTTCTATAGCATGTGTATCATTAATATATTTTTGGCAATTTTCACAGACTATTCTTAAACAAATGGAAATAAATTAATAAATTAACAAATAAATAATCTACCTGACAAGTCTTTACAGAAGTGTGACTGATGAGTGAGCTATAATCCATAAGGTATGACAGATATGTTGAGCATTCATTGTTACAGAAACAAAGACAGGATCTGCTGAAAGATGATGCAGAAGTAACTTTGCTACATCACAATTACAATTACCCATGACAAAGAAGAAGATGAAAGAGTTTGAGACGTACTTAAAAAGACCCAATCAATAGATTTATTTTTAGTTTATTTGAAGAAAAATGTGGTGGAAATTTATTTGCTTTGTATGTAGGAATGTATAGGTTCAGAGTGCAAGGCTATACTGAATCACATGGTCTGGTTCCCAGTGTTGCTGCAAATTCTGAAAAGCACCAAACTAGTCATAGGATATCATCACCTTGTATTTAAATCCAAGAATAAAAACAATAACCTAATTCTGTACGATTGCCTGGAACTAAGAAACCTAAGGAGCTACCGTAGAAATGGTTCGCTTGGGTATGGCAACACAGGCACAGCTCTGAATCTGATGAGCAACATTTTAAAATGGTTCATTTTCAAACATTATAAGCATCACCTATATAGTATTGCAAACAAAGCATGCCATATTGCAAACAATTACTCACATTCCTACATACAAAGCAAGTAAATTTCCACCACAGTTTTCTTCAACTAACTAAAAATAAATCTATTGATTCTAGTCAATGACTGCATAAGAACAGAAAAAAAGAAATTATACTGCAGTCAACAAAAAATGCAGACTTGTCACTTTAATGTCTTCATCGTACATCAGCACCAAGTTTACATAGAGGCAGTAGTTGTGTGTGTGTGTGTGTGTGTGTGTGTGTGTGTGTGTGGGGGGGGGGCTTCTGGTCACTTGCTCAGATTATCTAAACTTGTAGCACAGCTACACAGGCTTAACAGCTCAGTTATTAAATTTCTCATCTTTGCTAATCAATATGCCTACAAGTGTACTGCTTACTTAACTGCTAGTCTGATCTTGCTGCCTTCTGAAGAAAAGACAAGTTTTACAGGGCTTATCAGTGATCACTCCTTCTTCATGATGCTACAATCTCAGAGTGAAAATGGGTGTGGGGACACCCACATGGGACTGCAGGAGGGCATGATTTAAACATGTTGCACTTCAGAGTGAGAATCATTAAGTTTAATGGGTGTAAGGACACCCACATGGGACTGCAAGAGGACATGATTTAAAGATGTTGAACTTCAGCGTAACATTCGTTAAGTTTAGCTGGTGTGAAGACACCTACATGAGATTGCAGCTGTTCTTTAAGTAAACATGTTGCACTTGATAACATCACTTATGTGCTTCAGTAATTGCCATACAAACTTTTAAGTACTTGGACTTGTCCAATACAAGGAATTTCTACCAAACTCTTATGTTACAAACGTAGGCGTCTTCAAGAGTCGTAAGGCAAGCTTGGGAGGAAAATAGGTGCCTGGGTGGTGTGGGAGATTTTATGCTGCGTTCTCTCATTTTTATTACTGCTATGGCCTTTATCCTCATTTATTTCCTAAAAAGTCATTGATATGAACATATTCCACTTAAGCAGTATTCTTAGCTTCTAATACTACTAACAGAAAGGTGGGAAAACGTTAAATTAGGTATCACATTTTAAAAGCTGGCACTATTTTTTGTAACAAATATATGGGAACAATAATAACTTTCACTCATGCCTATATTTATAATTAAAAATAAAAACAAGAGAGGTAATGTTCCTTTTAAAATAAAATGAATGCCTACATGGATGGGAAATGGCTTCAATCCCACTGATGAAGACAGAAAACACTGTTGTTATTGTTAGACTCCTTCAAATTCACATCATTATTGAGGACTGCATGAGTGTTCAGGCTGCCAGACGAAGGATTTATCTAACAAACAAGGTCATAATTGTGTTAGCATCAGTCATGTGGTATTTACATTGCACACACTTGAATACAAAAAGCACATTAAAAACTACTTCATTTGATACGATTAAAAACTGTACTGAGTTAGCTAAAGTACTGTTTATAAAACAATGTCTGTCTACCCAGTTTTCTGCTTAAAACCAGCTTGAATTACTTAAAATAAAATTCAGATTTAAGATACTAAGTCCATTTCACAAAAAAAAAAGACATGATGTCCAGCAGAACACATTATCCTCAGAAGCACTAAGAACTCCATCTTCTCACTCAGAAAGTAAAGTAAAACATAGAGTCTTCCAAAACATTTGGAACATTTCACATTAAAACAGTTCTGAATTGATATAGTTGCAATGCACTGAAGTTTACAGCTGCTGGAAAACAGCAGATAAAATGCAGAATTTTGCTGACAGAATCCATTATGTCTGTAGATAAGTGATGTTTTGTAGTAGAATAACAAAATTAAGTACATTACGTAGCTGGTAAAGTACAGACTAACAAGAAAATAAAAGGGTCTGACATAACCCCATAGTGGTGGGTGCATTTTAAAGAAGATCTATTAGAATGTCCAAATAAGAAAACTATCAAAACAGGAGTCACACAACTTGAGGCTGTAGATTTCAGCAGTATTAGCCAACTTCCTAATTTCCCAGAAATTTTTTTTTGTGTGTGTGTGTGTGTACATATATCTATCTATCTACATATATATATATATATATATATATATATATATATATATATATATATATATATATATATATATATATATATATATATATATATATATATATATATATATATATATATAATGTATATATATATATATATATATATGTATATAAAAACAACATTCAGAAGTCATGGAATTGATTTGGTATCAGTGACATAAAACTTTTGGACTGAAGCCTGGCAAACCAAGCTAATTAATTCCTGCATAAATATTCTTGGGGTAACTACTCACAGACCTTGTACTTATTTGTAAGGTCAGGGATTTTTCCATTTGTAGTGAAGAATGTTCTGGTTGTGGTTATCCACGATAAACAATATTAGGACAGTCTGGAGAATTACTGCCCTATCTCCATCTTCCCATTATTGGAAAGGTTATCAGTAAAATTATTTATTTGCAGCTTAACTCCTCTCTAAAAGATCATGAACTCTGTAATAATCAATAGTCAGCCTGCAGGACTACTATCAGTACATACCCTACATAAGGTATTTTATGACGTGTGACAAACCGAAATGCTGCCAGCCCAGCTAGCTGGAATTTTGTAAATAATTACGTCACTTGAAAATATTAATATGATTTACATAAAAATGTAACACTGCCAGGCCAGCTATCTGAAATTTTGTAAATAATCATATGGCATTTGTGAATATTAATATGATCCATAAGCTTGTCTTACAAATGTAATAGAACTATATATTTTGTGTATATTAAACTACTGGTGCAGAAGTGTGTGTTGAACTGTATGTGATGTACTGAGCTTCAAGAATGTAACCAGTGTACCCTACTGGAAAAGAAATGTATATAAACTATAGTTGGAACATACAGGGTTAACTTGCAAATCCGCAAGAAAATAAGTGGAAATTGTTTTACGATTCTGTTATCTCTGTTTCAGCTCAGAGCCAACACAATGTCTGGAGCTGTAGGGTTTCCTATTGTCTGGAAACAGAAACAATTGCTAGGTTTCAAATGTAAAAGTGTTAATTGTTTTACGACTTCCAGTTTTAGGCAAACTTCTGAGAGATAGTATTTTTTCACAGAGAAATGTTAAATTCTGTTGGTATCTGTTTAGCCTGGGAACTGGAGGCAGGTGACAAATAGTGATGTCATCCAGCTGCCTCAGCAGTAATTTTTTTATATTAATTTGGGAACTCTCTCAGAGATTTGGCATTTTGTATCCTGTCTTGGGTCTGAAAACATCCTCTCATCAGCACTTCTCATCTGTATTTGCCTTGCTCTATACGTAAGATTTAGGTATAGTATTTATTTTAGAGATGGACAGGAATATAGTAAGATTAGTTTCAATGTTTTATGTATTTACTTGAGACTGTCCTGCAATGTTGTTTTAAAATATTTCCTGTGATTCTGAACTCTGTAGTCACTGTGCCGAGTTACTGAATATTGTCTTGTTCTTTTACTATTTATTATTATATGTCTAAACATTATAATAGTGGCTGCTTTGTTTAGAACTATTTCAGCTCTTACAGTACTTGCATACATATTTGGTGATGCTATTATAGGCCACTCCAATAGCCTTGCTGTTGGTCACATTTAGCATTTGGATAATAGTAACATTACACAAAAACTGAGGGTGGTTCCAGCCCAGCCAGATAAACTTTTATAAAGAATTCTATGTCACTGTAAACATTAATATGATCCACAGGCTAGTTTCACAGATGTAAGAAAACTGTGTTATGTTCTGAGCTTCAAAAATGTAACCACAGTGCACCCTGCTGGAAGAAAGCTGATAAGTAAAGGATTTTACAACTGTGTTTGATCTCATAATCGGAGACAGGATATCTGCTGCCAGAAATTCTTTCTATTGTTTTAAGACATAGATAAATTACTAGATTTCACATGTAAAATGTCTTTTTGTTGCTGTGGCTTCTTGGCAGGTACAGATCAAAAGAGAAATGTTAAATGTTAAGTTCTGTGAGCCTGGGAAACTTAAACAGATGTAACAAGAATGATGTAATCTGAAATGACTCAGCAGTAATTTCTATTATCAATTTAAGGGCTATCTCAGAAAGTAAGAATAGCATTTTTGTACTTGTCTTCAGACCTGTTAACAACTCACCAGCACTCTGGCTTGCTCTGTAAGTAAAGCTATTTAGATCTTAGTATTTCTCTTAGAGATAGATAGAAATATATCCAGATTAGTCTAGCTGTTTTCTATATTTATGTCACACTGTGCTACAATATTGTTTTAAAGTATTTTCCTGTGATTTCTGAACTTTCTACAATCACTGTGTTGAATTGACGAGTAGTGTCTTGTGATTTTACTTTTAAATATGTTTAAACCTTTTAACTGTGGTTGGTTTGTGTGTAGAGATATTTAAGCTCTTAAGAGTACTTGCATGTATTTGGTGACACTGTACAGGCCACTGCTAAATAGCCTTCAAGTCTTAAGTCACACTTACCAATTGGATAATAATAACATTGCACAGTAGAATTGGACACCCTTTGGTAAGGGCCTTTATAGTAGCTAAGGGCAGTTGGTACTACCTTACATTCTGGGCAGAAGGGGGCATAGCTGGAGAACCTGTGCCAGCCTTCCCCTGGAGTGTCTGCATGTTTGTATATAATTCATATGTCAAAGAGTGCGTGTGTCAGCTACTTCGGCAGGGACATGAAGCACTAGTTGGACAGAGAGGGTGCTGGAGGTTTTGGCTTAACCACTTGGCTGAGATATGTACCCTATAGCTGTGCCAGTGAGGAGTCTTATAGGGGATCTGGAGAGAAAGGGGGAAAGCAGCCCCAGACTGACTGTGATCTCTATGTGCTCTTAAGGGAAATTGTACTTTACTGTGTGTGTACTTGTTATCCTCCCAATGTGGATGCCCTTCCCTGGTGCTAGTGACAAGGACTGAGGTTCCTTGATTACTGGGCCAGTGCATGGGCGTCACAAACACAGTAAGACTGGGCACCCTTTGGGAAGGGCCTTAAAGTAGCTGATAAGGGGTTCTGGTGGCAGTGCCAACTACCTTATGGTCCGGGCAGAAGGGGGCAGAGCTAGTAAACCAGTGCCAGCCTTTCCCAGGTGTGTGTTTGTGTATAAATGAAATATCAAAGTGTGTGTGTGTGTGTGTGTGTGTGTGTGTGTGTGTGTGTGTGTGTGTGTGTGTGTGTGTGTGTGTGTCAGCTATTTGGGCAAGGACACGAAGCACTTGTTGGACGGAAAGAGTGTTGGGAGAACTTGGCTTGGAACCCTGGCTAAAGACTCAACTCTATAGCTGTGCCAGTGGGGAGTCGTACTGGAGATCTGCAGAAAGAGGGAGAAACCAGCCCCAGATTGACTGTGATCTCTGTGTGCTCTTAAGGGAAATTGTACTTTACTGTGTGTGTATTTGTCATCCTCCCAATGTGCACGTTCCTCACTGGTGCTAGTGGTGAGGATTGAGGTTCCTTGATTACTGGGCCAGTGCAGGGGCATCACATGACATTCCAGTGTAACAGAGTCTGTCTTAATCTTACCTGATTGCCCTGCTGTAGCATTCACCACAGTGAAGCACGTATCCTCTCTCAGCAGTTACACTCATACTGTATCAACTGCCCTTACTTGGTTTGCATTTTATCAGAAGGATGTATCCAGAGAGTGATCTTGGAAATTAATGCCTTTGGCAATTACTTCAACCATGCTGGAATCCATACATAAACCACTGTTGTTTGCAGTGAAGATACTTTCACTCAGAGATGCCCCAGAGCGGAGTGAGTTGAGTTATCTTACTACTGATGACATTCACCTAAACCTCCCTTTTTCTTTCTGAGGCAAGTGGCATCTTGAGTCTATTACATTGTACTCAGAAAAACTAAGTGGAGATAAACCATCTCTGTGCTCAAACCCTTTTATATTCTGCTGGTGCAATAGGATGGACATTTTGCATAAGGTATGGAGTCTTGGGGTGATCCTCCATGACCAGCTAACAATCAAGGTTCAAATGTCAGTTGGTGGTCAAATCATCAAGTTTTTACAGCTGAGTGACGTCTCCAGGCATGTCTGCAGTTGCAGCCTACTGCTCCTCTAGGCGTCAAATATTGCCTGTTCATATTTCCATTAATGATTCCAAAACCATGTTACATACAAGGTATCGGAAAATTTTATCTTGAAGCATACATGATGGCAAACACAACTGTACTGATATATGATCTCCGTCAATGGGTATTTGTTAAAAATGTATGGTGATAACTTCAATTTTTAAATGCTGAAGTCACGCCCACTAGGAGTTAAAGGTACACACTCAAAAGAGCTCTGCTGGAGGAAATGAGTTAGATAACTACTCAATTGGGAATGTCTCTTGGTCTAAAAGCTCTTCTGATGATAAGATGGTCTCCTAATGGTGTTTTATCCACTGTTCTTTACCCTTCTTTGGTTATTGTGTCCAATACATGTTGTACTCTCTATTGATCTCTAGGGACGTCAGTTAGTGCAGAAGTCAGGACTAAGGCTTTTAAATGGAGTCTTTACACAGTATCATATCACTCCTGTGCTAAGGGATCCGTAATGACTACTAATTTCCTCAAGATCCAAGTACAAAATGTTTGCAGTAGCTATCTTGCCCTGCATGACAGCTTCCCTTCAGATGCTCTATACTAATTTATATGGGATAAATGTGCTATAAAATGGGTGCTCAGTAGTGTATTTTAGAATGCCTACAATGACAACTACATAATGTACTCATTCATATCTCACAGAAAAAGAGAAATATGTTTTGTAGTTTTTTTTATAGTGATTGTTGTTTTTTGACATGTAGCAACCACATGATCAGCATAAACCTTGATGGTAATATATCACAGGGGTACAAGGATCCTTCCTCTTGCAAAAAAAAAAAAAAAAGTTTGATTATATTTCTAGTTGGTTTGAGTTTGCAAGAAACTTGTTTTTTTTTTTTTATTATTTTTTTTTTAGCACTGATGTTTCAGATGACTTGTGTACTCAAGGGAAACATTTTCTGCATCAAGGACTTTACAGGTACATTCTGAAAGGGATTTGAGTAGTCATAGAAAAGCCTATGTAATATGAATCCCAACCACCTATCTCAAGAAGTTGATAGCCTCCAACTTTTTTGTGCCCTCTGCTCAGCTGATGAGGGGATGCTAGCGAGTCCCATAATGATCACAGATATGAAAGTCCATTGCTCCTTTGATTATCAGATTCCCTTCCATTCCTGAGAACCACAGTAAACTAATAGTAACACCATAAAATTAAACAATAAAACAGAAACTGTACATTTTTAGAAACACTCTAGATGATATGGCTCTGAGACGTAATAAAAGGGATGAAAACAAAACTAAATCTTCTAGGCAAGACTATGCTGAAAAAAGGCCTAAAGGAATAAAAGGGTCTTTAATAACCTTTTACAGCAACCCACAGTAGGATAATCTGTAGTTGACAGAGTAGTGGGATCTATACAAAAGCTACAGAAACACAGATCTCCATAGGTGTTGCCCACTTTGTCATCATTCACTGTTCTCTTCTCTAGCATATTTTCTACTTACACAATATGGCATGAGAGTCAACACTTGCAAGGCAAGCAGATAAACTTCTATCTCCCCTCTCCTTACTGATTCCATCAATCATATGTCCACAAACTAGACCTTATTTAAATATGCATGGTTTATTATTTGTTGAATTACATGGACTGAGAGATGTCCAAAGAATACTGAGGACCATTCTAACTACAAGCAAAGCTATGTACCATGACACTGGCCTTGATTGGCTTTTGGGTGCTCTTTTCTACAACCCTGCTATGGCATCTGACTCCAAATGTCTCTTGGTGTATATTAACAAATTCGTCAACGTTTGGGTCATTGGTAACTTTAAAGTACACTTTCTCGGTTATTAAAGTATACACTACTTTATGGTCAAAGCTAGCCATATTTTATCACCTTATTCCATTACCTTTGTTTGCATATAACAAGGATTTATTTTATTTATTGCTTGTTGCTTTATTTATCAGGATAATGGACTGACCAGTAGTGACCTATTTTAGCCATAGCCTGATTGATATGGTTCACAGTTAGGAAAGTAAAAGCATTTCCAAAGCATACAGTATAAAGGTTGGATACACTGATTAGTAGTCACACATTCTATTTTATGTGGTGTGAAATAAGTATTAAGTGGTTCATTTGCCTTAGGCCCACCCTTCATTAGATCACAACACATCCAACTCCTACATCTCCACAAAGTTATTTATGCTTACAACGAATACATTTTAAATGCAGACTGTGAACCATTGTCATTAACCAGGTCCACTGCAGTAAGTGAGATCAAAAATGGGAATCATTCCCACACAAGAAAGACTCATTGTATTAGTGTACTACTTGATGTTAATCTCAGCTCCTTACCACATTTTGACTTCATACATTTACAGTGTCTACAGTTTATGCACCCTTGAAAGTGTACATCTATGTGCGCACTCGTCCCTATTTATAGTCCTTTGTGACACCATGAAAAGTAAATTAACCTTAAATGTATCATAGCTCTTACTCCATTTATTTAATATGCATTGCCAGTGCAATAATATGTTGGGAAAATAGACAGCAAATTAGTGTCAAGGGCTGTTCATGTGTGGAACAGCCATCACCCACCTAAGTAGGCAGCAAATTTCAATGGATATTAATGAAAAAGAGGTTGTTGTACAGCAGAAGAAAATAAAACTATGTGACCCAGACACTGGTTCTGTATGTAAAACTAGCAAAAGACAGGAGACTCTAAAAAGAAGTGCATTACATTCAATGATGAGCTTAAAGTAGGAATTCGATGCCACTGTAACTTTTTGGGATATTGATGAGATTATATGAAGAACATGCTGTGCAAGTTAAAAGGATTTTTTTAACCACAACACAAACATTGAAATTGTGTTTTGACTCAGATGGATCTTAGTAAAGAAATGCAAATAAAATTAACAAAGAAACAAAAAGTGATCTGAAGCAACTTAAAGATAGGAAAAGAGACAAGTACTGATTTTGAATCAATTTTTATTAAATATATTTTAGTGCAAAAATAATGACCTTTTCATGTCAATGTATGAAAATTGCTTAAACACTGATTTATATGTGACAGGAAAGAGAACACCACAGTTTGTTGAGTCGCATTGTGCCAGCCTTTGAAAGGTCTTATGCCTTTAAGCAAAATCTTGTGTTGCTGATGCTTTGCTGTACTCACTGTTACTTTGTTGCATGTGCAGTTTTCTACTTCTGAGGGTAGGTGATTCAAAGAAAAGAGGCAAGGCAAGTTTCTTTTTTATTACTTTTATCTGAGTTTGTGCTATACTTGCAGGTAATATACTAAGAGATGGGTGATATGGGCATGTTAACCTATTAGTCTTTCGTGCCATATTTAGGTACAGCATTGTATTATTTCCATTCTGGAAATTAGATATCTGACCTGTGACATCTTCAGTCCCAATTTTCCAAGACTCGCTATGTCATTCTAGCTGAAGCAAGAAGGTAAGCTGTAAAGGAAACGAGGGAAGCGGTTTGATGTTACGTGGGAATTCCATTTTGAAAGGGCTGAATATCAAGGCTGTTGCCAAGCATACACTGTGTAAGCCATAATGTACAAATTAATTTGGGGAGAGGTCAACACTGGAGACACAAAATTTTCAATCACCATTTACATTAATAAAACAAAAGGTCTACAGGAGATGCTGTAAAATGGGCCATACTCAAAGTGGAAAAATAGCAATACAAAGAAAGTAGTAAACTGACACTGCAAAATGAGATGTTTAGATCAAAATGTGTAAAAAAATGGTAGCTGCAGGAACTGATGAAGGATCTGTCCAAACTGAAGCAAATAAAAAAGAAATATGTAGTATGATCTCATGTACTTAGAACTGTAGAGCATGAGTTAAGCCACTGAGAAATTACTTGGATATCACTAGAAGTGGCAAGATAGATACTGAACATGAAATGTATACAGGACCAACTTTGTCAAAGATTTCTATGTAATGGCATGAAAAATAATAAACAAGTCAGAAGTGTAAGTAAAAGTGTATACAGATGAGAAATAACTACAAGCCCTTCAACTAGTTCACCATTTTCAAAGCATGCTTGTATACTGCCTTGATGTTCATCCATACATATATCTGCATTTGTGTTGGTATGTCAATATGCTTATATGCTGTTATTTTCTTAACCTGAGTTTTTCTCCAGAGCTGAACTTGAAAATAGTTGAATGTGACCACAAATGGTTAACAAATGAAAGTAACAATAAATAAATAAATAAATAAATAAAACCTGTACATGAGAAATTGCTTTGTCCAAGTAGTAGAAACATAACACGTCACATTTTCAGGTCATATAGAAATCACATAAAAGATGAAAATATGCAAGTCAAAGCCTATACAATAAGTCAACTACAATAAAGTGATAACTTGTGTACAAGATAGCTGCCTACACTGGTTTCTTCATACTTTGTCCCTGAAGCAATTACAGTTATACTGTTGTGCCAGATTAGGATCATGACACTGTCTGAAGAAGTGATGTCACTAGGCAGACTGTGGCTAGAGGAAGGGACAAGCTTAAGAAAGGATATTCTGCAGATTGCAAAAGGAAATTGGGGTCTGTTGACCTTTACTATGGTGTTGCAATTTACTTTAAGTGCATCCAGCCATCCACAACCCCTTTTCCCCATTTTTGCACATGGGATTGAGGTGTCACATCAACAAGTAACAATCATCTACTGTCAAGTTTTGCACCACCAAATGGCTAGCTCTGCCGCAGTGGTTCCTCCTTACCACACACTTGCTCGTACACTCACACCTATGGCCAATTTTGAGTGTCCAGTCCAGCTAATGCATATCTTTGGGATGTCACAGGAAACTAGAGCACCAGGAGGAAACTCACAAAAACACAGGGAGAACATGCAGACTCCGCACAGAAGGCACCCCAGCCATGAGATGCAATGATGCCCATTACCATAGGCAAGATGAATAAAGTGAAGAATCCTGTTTTATGTAGTTTGAGTTGCATAGCACTGTGCCTTAAAAGAGGGACAGTTATAGGTAAGACGTATTCTAATATTTTTAGTTCTTTCTTTCCAGAAATCCTGCAAGGAAGAAGCCCTGCCCAGATCCTGGGAATGGTCCTGTGTAAAGCAGTACTTTAACTTACATGCTTCAGTGGGTGAAAGTCCAGTGTTGGCAATACTCAAGAGAAGCTAGGCTTCCCCATTCTATACAGGCATAAGGCCATGTGAAGGAAAAGGAGGTGAAAGGCTACATGGAATATTTGAGTAGCCCATCAAAGCCCCTGGATGTTTAAAGAAAAATAGATGAGGAGGTTATGAGTAAACATGGACTGCAACAGTGATTCACTCAAACACCTATTATTGTAAGGTCTTACACAGCTGTAGCCTTGTCTTCATATGGATCACTGCTGCAGCAGCAGTAGCTGCTGGGATGTCTCCCAGAGCTCACAGTGTACAGGAGGTGGGTGTGGTAGGGGGCATGGATTGCACAAGGTCCTGTAAGTGGCTGGGGCAAATCTGTCCTTTGCTTGCCCTGGAGACAAGGTCTAGCTTGCAATGCTTTAAAATTGTACAGACTGCAGACCAGGTGGCTGCCTCCAGAATGACTTTCCTAAAGCCGCAACGGTTGCTGTGATCTTGTAATTTCAGATTTACTATTCTTATTATAGGAAAAATTGACAGGAATAATAGAAGAATGAGTACGCCATTTAGAAAATGTCTGTCTGGAGACTGGATTCCCTCCCTTTTGGATGCAAAGGACAAAAATTTATAAAGTCCTAATGTGTGCGGTTTTGTCTTAGCAGTACCTCAGCTGTTTATACATGTCCAAGGAGTATAAAATTCTTTCATTCTTGTTCTGAAGGGTTAGAAAAGAAAACTGTTGTGTAAGATCTGAAGGGGAAAACTCAATCACAACATTATGCTTAAAAGAAAGACTGGTCCTGAGATTGACTCTTTCTTTGTGGAACAGTAAGCTTGCAGTTCAGAAATATGGTGGCAAGCAGAACTGTTGCTTCCCATAGCAAAAACTTCATGGGTGCAGAGGCAGCTAGCTCAAAGTGAAGCAATGCAGGCCTTTCTACCACAAAGCTAAAGTCCCATGGGGAGCAATGAGTTTCCTGAGCACTCATTTGCAGGAATCTTTGAGAAACTACCTTAGATTAATACTTTGAGAAATTACTTTACAGGCTGCAGGGATACTAACAGAAGCTCTAGACACACATCTGAGACAGCTTAGCAATGTGCCTTTACTAATACATCTGCTAAACCTGAATTGAACAGCACAGAAAAATGGTGTAGAATCAAAGACAGTGAGAATGACAAAGAATGATTTTTTTTTCCATTTGACCAAGAAAGGTTTCCTGGTAGCAAACACCCTGACCTCTCTCATGATTTTCAGCACATCTGATGTAAATCTGTCTCTGAAGGGGAAAATCATTAGGTTAACCAAGCTAAGAACAGGTTATTAGAGCTCCTTTGGGTTCTATCAGGAAGTTCAGATGTGTAAGCAGTGTGAGGAGTTTCATCCTGGACATCTGTATGAGCAGAGAGAATCACTGCAGCCTATGTGTTATGAGTAGCACGTTTTGCCCAGTCTCCCTTACTTTTTCAATCACTTCAGTGGGAAAGGAGATCAGATGGAATACATGCAAAATGTCTATTTGAAGCAGAAGGCATCCACTGCCCATGCTACTTTGTATGCTGCTCTGAAGTAGGACTTCCTCAACTGTTTATTGTTTGGAGAAGCAGCTAGGTCTGTCTCATAGTGCCACAGCTTTGAACTAACTCTAAAATACATCACTGTACAACACTCACTCACGGAGAACTGACAAATAGTACAACAGCGAGTTTAGCTGAGATGGAATGTAGACTGCTTTTAAGATCAACTAATACTGCAGGGCTATTTCCCAAGCTACCACTGGCAGTCTGCACAGAGGCATGACTAAGTGCCCACTTGCTTACTGATGCGTCACATAACTGTTGTATTGTCTGTTATGACTTGCAGTACTCCTTTCTTCCAGACAGGATGAAATGCTTTGAGTACCAGGAACAGAGCCATCACTTCTTTTATATTAATATGTTTTTTTATGTGAGAGTAAAACCACTTGTCCTGGACCTTGAAGCCCTTTAATAGGCCACCTCGAATCAGATCAGAGGATCTGTTGTCAGAGTCTGGTTAGCAGGTCATGTGTGAAGGATGTATCTGTGTTTAATCTGACTTGGTTGGACCATCATTCCAACAACTGCTTGATTCAGGGTAGAATGAGGACTATCTCCTACTGGCCTGATGATTCTAGGTATTTCTGTGATGCCATTGGAGCTTCCTCATGCAGAGCATCACCAGAGGTACTATTAGGATGATAAAAACCATGTAATCTTGTACCTTCAAGAATTACCTAACCATCACTGAGCTCTTCAAGGACATGACTGGAAGTATTCTGCAAGCTACTCCTAATGGTGGAAGGCCCTCAATCAGTTGCAGTCTAACAAGGTTCCCGAGAATATCACTCAATTGGACAGTGTTAGATTTAACTAGGGAAGACTGAAGGAGAAACCCAAGGTTGGAAGCAGTCTATTGTAAACTGCTGGGCCCCCTCCACATCTGTCTGGTTTGGAGTAGATATGAATTCCCTTGGTTCTGAAGAATGCAGTTGCTAGACCCAGGCACTTTGGGAAAACTACCTGAGCAATAGACACCTCTTTGGCAACACTTTTTAAATGGTACTTTATCCTGCAAAGGGTGTCCTCAAATGAGATTTCCAGTGTGGGAGATGTAGAACATGATGTCTTCTGTTCCTGTGTCATATCCTAAAGGAGCAGACATCTGGGAAGCATTATACGGTTCTTCTTCCTCGCTATCAGAGGAATTGCAATCTGCCTATGGAAAGTGTTCAGTCTTTCAATCAACAGAAGGGATTCCAGACACTAAGGGTTTGTCCCCAGCAGGCTACGCATTCTGAAAAAAACTGTAATCCCTCAGCCAGAGAGAGGTATTATTGTGTAAGTTCAGGGGGGGTAGAGATGATGGTGGGATCCATCTAATACTTGGTGTCCAGGCAATGGCAGAGTGGGAATCCTATGTTTGAACAGCATTGAACATCTCCCGAGTACTGGTCCTGCGGTCAGGCTGCTCAGACTCGCCTCCTGTAATCCACCCCGGGTGCTCCCTCCCTGCCTATATACTCAAAATGAATACCTCCTGATTAAACCTAGAAGAACTCCCAGAATTTGCCTACTAGCCTGCGTCTCCTACTAAGCAACCTACTGTGAGGATTCCCAAAAAAAAACTGTGAATGTATGTAGCCAAAGAAACTACCTCTAAACTTGTTATTTAAGCTACTTTTAATACCCTTTTATTGTGCTTGTCTGCCCTCCCGAGTGTGCGTTCTTTAAGCAGCCTACCGCAGACCATTTACTACTGCCCCCCCCAATCACTAAACCCTGCAAACCACTTAATTCAAACTTGTCGCCACAGCGGAACTCCGGTCCACTAATGCTTGGCAGTAGATTTTTATGGTGCCGAGTTGCCAGCCCGACGCCCAACCTTCAGCGAAGGCACGCCCATTCATGCATGTCTTTCGGAGGCCACTCGACTGCAGAGAGGACATGCAGACTCCACACAGAAGGCACTCCAGACGAGAATCGAACAGGAGAACCTCTTGCTGTGAGGCAACAATGCTTAATTAAACCACTTAATTCAAGCTAAGACCAATATATCTCTTCTGCCTACTATCCTTTTTATTCCACTTTTTAACACTAGGTGGTAGCACCTACACACAAAATAACTAGAACGATAATATTTCTTCTCTGGCTTCAGTACCTAAAGCTGGCTGTACTTTTCATTTTTAAAAACATACTCCCTACCTCCTTTAACTCCTATATATCCACTCCCTCCTTGCTATATCTCAGACTCTCTTTTTTCACTTTGTTATCCTAGTCTTTTTTCTCTTATAGTGTTCATTATTTACCCAGTTACCTTCGTTATTGGATAAATTTTGCTGATACTTATAGGTTCATAGGTTCATAGGTAAGTACTAGGCTATCTGCCCATGGGCATTTATAAGCCTTTCCACAGAGTGATGGCTTTCGCCTCCCCATTAGATTAGTAACCTGGGCCTCTGTCAACAGAGCTCCTGAAGTGATCCCAGGGTAGAACTTATGATTACCCATCCACTCATCAAGATTTCTCTTGAAGAGGGTCAGAGAGGAGCTCTGTCGAATATGGATTGGGATTCTATTCCAGAGTGAAGGGAGTCACTGGGACAGGAATCTATCCCTCCAGCATGTCCTGTTTATTGTTGTACATAGGTTCAAGTCACTAGAACGAGTGGTTCTGAGGGATCTCATTTTTTTGAGGTGAAGCATGTCCATTAGTTCAGGGTTTGACATGGCCCTATAGGTCAGGCATAGGTCACCTCTGAGCAGACGGTACGCAACTGAGAAGAGCTGGAGCTTTTTTAGTCGTGCTTCATAGGGTAATTGTTTAAGGCCCTTAATCCTCTTAGTGAGGTACTTCTGTGGTCTTTCTAGTTGTTGCAGGTGTCTAGTGAGGTACATCCCAAATGGGGCATTGTACTCTATTATGGGCCTAATGAGTGAGGAGTAAAGGGGCACAATCACCTCCTTGGATCTGGATGAGAAACCCTTTGTGATCAGGTGTGCCACATAGGATTTCCTGACCGTTGTCAAAGGAGAGCATGCTATCTACTTGGGTACCCAGGTCCCTAATTACTTCTTCTGTACTTAGTGGATTCCCATCTATGTGGTAGTTTGTAGGTACTTTGTTTTTCCCAAATGGGATTACTATGCATTTTTTGGCATTTAGCTTGAGGCCGTGACTTTGACACCAGGTGTTTGTCTCTCTGAGACCCTTTTGCAGGATGTCTGTGTCAGCTGGAGAGTCAATTATTGCACCCAATTTACAGTCATCTGCGAACTTGGTTAGCCAAAGTCCCTCTGCCTTTGCCTGTACTTCGGAGAAATATATACCAAACAGGAGGGGTCCTAGGACTGAGCCCTGGGGGACTCCGCTTGTGACTGGTCTAGAGTCAGACATGGAACCTGCCACTCTTACCATGTGGGTTCTGTCTCAGAGCCAATTGGCAACCCATCTCATGACATGGGGGTTGATATTTAAGCTGGTGAGTTTGTCTATGATTCCTGAGTGTGGGATGGTGTTGAACGCCTTAGCAAGGTCCAGATATGCTGTGTGGACCACCTTCCCTTCATCTATGGCCTTGGTGACTGTTTCAAAGAAGTTGACCAAGTTCAGGAGGCAAGATCTGCCTTTAACAAAGCCAAACTGGGTGGGATCCAGTGTCTGGAGGTTCCCAATGTCCCTGTTAATGAGCTCCATGATAATGCGTTCCATGGCTTTGCAGACCAAGCTAGTCAACCTTATAGGGCGATAGTTCCCAGGGTCAGTTGTGGCACCACCTTTGTGGAGTGGTACGACTGTTGCTGTACGCCATTCTTTGGGTATATAACCTGTAGAGAGGCTGAGTTTGAATAGTGATTTGAGATGGGGGTTAGTTAATTCTGAAGCTCATGTAAGACACAACCTGGTATAGCATCTGGTCCCACTGATGCTGTGTTTTTGGGCTTTGCAAGGGCTGTCTTTACTTGTGTGTCTGATATATCTGGAATGCCACATTCTTCTGGGATGGGTGCTAGCCCCTTTGGTGGAGGGGGGGGTGAAGTTTGCACTGAACTTGTCAGCCAGGATGTTGGCAATGTCGGTTGGTTCAGTGTATTTATGGCGATTATGCACTAGCTCGGAGCATATCTGAGAGTTTGCCCCTAGACTCTTGACATAGTTAAAGAAGGCCTTGTGGTTATCCTTAGAGTCATTGGCTATTTTTTTTTTCGAAATTGGCCTTGGATGATTTAATGAGGGAGCGCAGTTTTTTACTGATGTTAATCAGAGATGCCTTCTTATTTTGGGATTATGTTCTATCTTGCAGGAGTTTCCTCCTTCTGTTGTAAAGTTAATTTATGGGCGGGGTCCACCAGACTGGCTTCCTCTTTTTTGAGGTGTTGGTCTTGGTTTTACTTGGGATGGCTAGGTCCATGCATTCTTGAAGGTGTTCATAGAATGCACTTGTAAAGGATTCTGCCGATGGGTCATCATTTTCCATTTGATTGGGAGCTATGAAACTTCCCACCTCAGTCTTGAGGAGTGTGAAGTTGGCTTTAGAAAAGATTTTACCTTGATTTCCTTGACTGGGGGGGGGGGATCGGGATGTGGATGTCCAGTGTGATTAGTTTGTGATCGGATCTTACCAATCACGAGTTTACCTCAGGTGTTAAACATAGGTTCCCCATGTTGGTGATGACCAGGTCCAGTATGTTATCACCTCTTGTGGGAGTGGTGACCAGCTGTTCAAGGGCATTTGAGTTTATAAACTCAAGGAAGCACTGGGCTAGGGCATTTGAGCTTGAGTAGTTTTCCCAGTCAATGTTTGGATAGTTGACGTCACCCAGTAGCATGGTGTTGGGTAGACTCTTCAAACTTTCTAATGTTCTCAGGAATGCTGCGTGAGGGTCCTGAGACAAGGTGGGAGATCTGCAGCAAGCTATAAATTGAACAGGCAATTTACCCGCTGTCAGTTGCACTTGGATAGTCTCAGATGCCGCGTGCTGTGCTACTAACCTGGAGGTGTGGGTGTTCTTGATGAATATGGACACACCCCCTCCTTTTGTGTTCCGGTCCTGGTTTTGGGACCTAAAGGTATGGTAGGAGTTATAGCCTGGTAGTGCTGGGGTGCTCTTAGGAGCCTTGAACCAGGTTTCTGTCACTGCACATACGTCGATTTCTTCCATACTAAGGAGAGCCTTGAGTGCATGCATTTTGAGGTTTAGACTTCTGGCATTGAGCAGCATTACCCTCAGTTTCTGTTTATTATTGTTGTTTATGGAGGCGGGTTTGTCTTTCAACCTTGCCCAAAAAAGGCAGTACTGGGGCGGCAAGAAAGCCCAGGGGCGACAGGTGCAAGCCATCTCTGGTGAAGCAACGTGGCTTGTCAAGCATGTCGTCCCAGGCTGACAAGTACTGGATCCCCTTTGAATGACACCAGTAGTTTAACCAATTGTTGAAACTGATAATTTTTTCTTCGTATGCTGTCATCATTTTGGGTGAGGGCAGGATGCTACTCAGAGTAAGAGTCATACCAGCCTAGGCTACATGGTCAGAGAGCTCCTCCATGTCTCTTTTCATGTAGTCCAGGGAGGTAGGTCTCAGGTCATTTACGCCAACATGTACAATGACAGAGTCATATTTGTACTTGTTGTGGAGTGACCTGAGTGCATGTGTTATGTGGCGGATTCTGGCACCCAACAGGCAGCTTACGGTAACCTTCTCCTTGTTCAGTCTAGTGAGTGGGACGTCTGTGTGCCTGATGATAGAATCACCAATTACTAGTGTGTTAGGTGTGTTATTTAGCCTTAAGGGCTGTTTATGCTTGGCACACTGACATTGTGACATATGTGTTACCTGGTTTCTGTTGTGGGGTGGGGGTTGCTTGGGTGTATGCTTAGGAGGTCTCTGTTGTTTAGGCAGGTTCTTATTTGAGCTTTCAAGTATGTTTTTGCATGTTTCTGAGAGTTGTTTTCTGGTGCAGCTATGGCTGGTCTATGTGAGTCTGGTAATGTGGTGCTAGTGTTGCCCTTCTCCTTGTCACTGGTTGATCCAGTCATGGGTTGAGAGAGCTTAGCCTCCAGTTTGGCTGTGTAGCTGCATCTCTCACATATGTTTGTGTTGGTTGGGAGGAGGAGGGGGTTGTCTGTGTAGATGAGGCAATTGTAACATTGCCTCAGGATGCCCAGATTCACCAGCTGGACCGGAGAGAACACCTGAAGCTGTCCCTTGAACATGCCTGAATAGATGGTTAGGATCGTATTGCTGATTGGATGAGTAAAGAGCCGTATACTTCCTGGGTATAGGGCTGAAGTGCAAGCTGTAAGCTAGTGCTGGTTTTAGTGAGTTTTAGTAAGTGCCGGTCTTAAATTGCCTTATTTCTAGTGTTGGGTTGAAGTGTTTCAAGTTTCAAGGGAAAAACCTGAAGTGCAGACTTCGTGGAGCCTGGAATAGTTTAACTGCAGCTAAACAGCACTGCACAAACCCGTGCAAAACCGCGCTAAGCGGTTTTTATACCAGGGAGATCAAAAAGGATAGAAATTAGCCCAAAATGGCCAATGAGCTACAATTTGCTGGGCTGGGACCACTCCTACAGGGACAGATAGGCTGCTCAGAGTTCCCTCTCTCACAGTGAACAAGGAAGTCACCTAACTATCCAAGTATGATATGGGCAACACAGGAACCTTCACCTCAGTCCTGAATTCAGCAAAGCCTGAAAACTGGACTTGACTAGTTCAGAAAGGCAGGAAAACAAGGAATTTTTTTGTGTTTTTTTTTTTTCAGAAACAGAAATGCAGAGCTTAAATTACTTTAAATACACAGAGTAGGCTAGCGCACTTCAATGTGTAGCCTGCGACTGTGTTACAGGTAACTTAAATGCAAAAACGACAAACAGCAACTTTTTTCAAGTGCAACAAAGAAATAAGTACAGTAAGCAATGCATATATCACTAGGGATCCACAGAAGCGCTGAAAAGCCGTGTTTTAGCCGGAATTAGCGTTTCAGGAAAACAACAAGCAAAAACAACACTTAATCAAGTCCAAAGTCTCTCTTTTGTCTCTTGGCCGCTTGTAGGACTCTGCAGGGCAC
The DNA here is from genome assembly GCF_019279795.1 of Protopterus annectens. Classification (NCBI taxonomy): domain Eukaryota; kingdom Metazoa; phylum Chordata; order Ceratodontiformes; family Protopteridae; genus Protopterus; species Protopterus annectens. The sequence goes on along the minus strand of NC_056745.1, from coordinate 661,246,399 downwards.
CACTAGGAGCTTGCTGAGCTGTATACAAGCGCAAAACTGCACTAAGCAGTTTTTATACCAGTGAGATCAAAAAGGATAGAAATTAGCCAAAAATGGCCAATAAGCTACAAGTTGCTGGGCTGGGACCACTCCTACAGGGACAGATAGGCTGCTCAGAGTTCCCTCTCTCACAGTGAACAAGGAAGCCACCTACCTATTCAAGTATGATATGGGCAACACAGGAACCTTTACCACAGTCCTGGATTCAGCAAAGCCTGAAAACTGGACTAGACTAGTTCAGAAAGGCGGGAAAACAAGGAATTTTTTTGTGTTTTTTTTTTTCAGAAACAACAGAAATGCAGAGCTTAAATTACTTTAAATACACAGAGGAGGCTAGCGCACTTCAGTGTGTAGCCTGCGACTGTGTTACCGGTAACTTAAATGCAAAAATGACAAACAGTAACTTTTTTTCAAGTGCAACAAAGAAGTAAGTACAGTAAGCAATGCAGATATCACTAGGGATCCACAGAAGCGCTGAAAAGCTACATTTTAGGTGGAATTAGTGTTTCAGGGAAACAACAAGCAAAAACAATACTTAATCAAGTCCAAAGTCTCTCTTTTGTCTCTCGGCCGCTTGTAGGACCCTGCAGGACACCACGAGGAGCCTGCTGAGCTGTATGCAAGCGCAAACCCGCGCTAAGCGATTTTTATACCAGGGAGATCAAAAAGGATAGAAATTAGCAAAAAAAATGGCCAATGAGCTACAAGTTGCTGGGCTGGGACCACTCCTACAGGGACAGATACGCTGCTCAGAGTTCCCTCTCTCACAGTGAACAAGGAAGCCACCTAACTATCCAAATATGATATGGGCAACACAGGAACCTTCACCTCAGTCCTGGATTCAACAAAGCCTGAAAACTGGACTAGACTAGTTCAGAAAGGCGGGAAAACAAGGAATTTTTTTGTGGTTTTTTATTTTTTATTTATTTATTTTTTTTTAGAGCTTAAATTACTTTAAATACACAGAGGAGGCTAGCGCACTTGAGTGTGTAGCCTGCGACTGTATTACAGGTAACAAATACAAAAACGACAAACAGTAACTTTTTTTCAAGTGAAACAAGGAAATAAGTACAGTAAGCAATGCAGATATCACTAGGGATCCACAGAAGCACTGAAAAGCCGCGTTTTAGGTGGAATTAGCATTTCAGGGGAAATAACAAGCAAACAAACAACAAGCATACAAACAAAGCTAGATTCAGCAGGCCTGGATCTAGTCTAATACACTTTTAGAATAACAGACACTGAGCTCTCAATCAGCAGTTCCCAACTTAGAAGGATGTAAGCTACCTGTTCTGCCACTACAGTGCAGACCACAAACCTTCTTAATGTAAAACAGCTGGTCTGAAGCCCAAGTGCTTAAACTAAAAGGCTTAGAATGAGTTACACCATGCAGTAATAAATATAACTGTGTACTTTTAGGATGACGCAAAAGCAAACTAAAGTAGGAAGAAACACAAATACAGTAAAAGCAGATAAAAGAACATTTTTTTTTTTTTTTTTTTTTTTGAGTGAGCAAATGAGATGGGCCCAGGAGGAGTATCCAAGTGCAAATTTACAAGACAGGCGGGCAGTTTCAAAGCCATCAAGATTAACAACAAAACAAAAACAGGATGGGTGGGGGCCTACTGAAAAAACAGAGTCACAACTTCCAGCTAGATATTGCTCAATGCAACACAAACAAATTAATTTAAATTGTGTATTATTTGAAAAAAAGTGCAGATAAAGATTTACTTAACTTCACTTATACATTCAGTTGATTGCATGCAGGTCTTAGCTGGCCAAAGCTCACAGTTTAAGCAGAAAATAATTCAAACTGTACCACTTATATAAGGCAGAAACTGAATAACAATGAAGTGAACTACCCCCACTTATCACTGGCTATGCAAGTTTCTTTGCATACCACCTCCTGTGTTTCTCTTTCTCCCCACCCACTCTCACTCCCCTCATAGCCTATCACTACCTCTCTATATATCCCCTCCCCTATTAGCTACCTTCCCCCCAGTGTTTATTTCTAGATGTCATAAAACTGTGGCGTCATTTTTTAAAAAATACTCTTAATAGTGTTCAACATCTCCCTGGTACCGGTCCTGCGGTCAAACTGCTCAGACTCGCCTCCTGGTAGGTTTAAATACAGAGTGCTCATTTGTTATGAGCTAGCAGAGCAGCAAATTGTGTTATCTACTTGTTTAACTGATAAAGATACATGATTTATGTAGGAAATATTGCTGACTTGTGTTTGAACTCTGGAAAAAACATAGGTGTGCGTTGAGCACCAAATGTGTAACATACTAATTTATTGGATGTATACTTGTTTAAATTGAAAAATAGCTGATTTCTGTCTTACCCTATGATAGCAAAGTGAATATTAGTGCCCCTTGGCTACAAGTAGTAGTGGTGAACAAAACTACCAGCTCCCCTTTTGTTTGCGACTCATGAGGACAAAACAGCTGATTTGCATTTTACCGTGAATCTGTAAAGGGAATATTTGTGCCCCTTGGCGTAAACTTCTAATTCGGTGAATAATACTGCCAGTTGCTCTATTGTTTGCACTTGGGAATCATTTATTTGTGGCAATTGTTGGCTTTCTCTACATTTTATTCCCTTTAGCGGACAAAGTGGTACAAGCTGACTAGTCAAGGGTACAGACCATAGGGAGTTGTACATACCAGAGTTGTCTCTCTTAAAGGGGTTCTGTTGGGAATTCATTCCTATTTAGCTATTGATGTTTTTGTACCATTAATTTTCCTTTTGGCTGTAAACGCTGTAGTAGCTGAGTAGCTAATTGTGCTCAAACAACTAGGCGTCGTACATGCCTGATTTGTGTCTCCTAAAGGGGCAATATCTGTAGGGATACGCACTCCCATGTCGACAGCCAAAACTCAAAATTGGATATAACTGCAAAAAGAGTCAGCTGCAGTGCTGGTAAGGTGTAATCAACACCACATGTAACGATCCATTTTAAATAATATAGCAATTGTGTTTTTTTCTCTGTTTGGTATAAATTCTTGGGCTTGGGTCGCCTGAATTTGGCGGGACCATAGAGTGTTTGTTCATTTTCATGACTCATACACTGCCATACTGCATTTCTTAATTCATAGCTTGGGCAGATGAGTGACACTATATGACCTACTAGAAATGTATTTCTCCATAGAGAGAGTGTTTTATTTAATCGTGTTTTATACTGTATCACACTGTTGAGTAAGTGTTTCTTATTAGTGCTTTTTCTGCCAAACCTCTAATTTTTATCCAGCAGCTTGGACTGTAGAGTGACTAATTTGTATTAATAGAGTGTCTATTACTGCCTGCCCCTCTGCTGTACTTTAACCTTATCTACTTCTATCTACTACCACCTCTTGTATCTACTCTCCCAATAATTTCTATCCCTCAACCTCATTATATCCCAATTCTTTTTTACTACTTTATGTACGCTAATTGACTATCCTCCGCCTCTGCCTCTTCAACTACTTTTTTGCCTATCCCTCTATACTCATTATTCACTATTCTTATGTAACTTAACCCACTGTGTCTCTCTTTCTTTTTTTTTTACAGTAATCCACCCCAGGTGCTCCCACCCTGCCTATATACTCAAAAGGAATATATCTTGCTTAAACCTATAAGAACTCCCAGAATTTGCCTGCTAGCCTGGGTCTCCTACTAAGCAACCTATTGTGATGACTCTCAGAAACAAACTGTTTGTGAATGTATGTAGTCAAATAAACTACCTCTAAACTTGTTATTTAAGCTACTTTTAATACCCATTTATTGTGCCTGTCTGCCCTTCCGAGTGTGTGTTCTTCAAGCAGCCTACCGCAGACCGTTTGCTACTGCCCGCCAATCACTAATCCCTGCAAACCACTTAATTCACACTAAGACCAATATATTTCTTCTGCCTACTATCCTTTTCATTCCACTTTTTAACACTAGGTGGCAGCACCTACGCACAAAATAACTAGAATGATAATATTTCTTCTGTGGCTTCAGTACCTAAAGCTGGCTGTACTTTTCATTTTTAAAAACATACTCCCTACCTCCTTTAACTCCTATATATATCCACTCCCTCCTTGCTATATCTCAAACTCTCTTTTTTCACTTTATTATCCTAGTCTTTTTTCCCTTATAGTATTCATTATTTACCCACTTACCTTCATTATTGGATAACTACTGCTGATACTTTTTTTCTGCTGCACTATCTTCACTTGCTCTAACCTGCTCCGTTCGCCCTGTGGGCTCACTCCGCTCCCCTACCCTACCCCCAAATTCCACCCACCCCCAGTGCAGTTAACTTAATACTTCTGTAACCACACCCCTTCCTCCATCACCCAACCACTGACTCCTGCTCATTACGTACCCCACCTCTACTTCCTACTACTCATTACAGCTACTTTACACCTTATATGACCTCCACTCCAACTATACTTATTAATAGCTTATAAACTGCTATTCCATCTTTCTCTCCTACCACTACCTATATTATATCTTACAGCATACTCTCTTCCTCAATCTGCTCTACCTCTTATTCTTCTCCTCCTAATGGCCCAAATGCATAAGACTAGTTACACAAACCTACTACTCATAACAACTATTCTAGCTTCACTATCTATTCCCTATACTCTAATCATCTATAAACATTTTTCACTTAGTGAACTTCACCATACACATCAGCAAACACAATCAGTTTCTCAAGTAAACTCCCTCAACCACATAAACATAACCTCCACTTCCATCTATATACTTCCAAAGGATCATAGATCCACCCATATTATCTACTTCCAAGGCAAGAAAACCCTAAATAACTATTATAAAATCATAAAGATTATACAAAGACATCAACATCACCCCCTATTAGATGGCGACATTCATCCAAACCCTGGCCCTATTAATAAAATTACCAAGAAACCACAGAACCAAACTTCCAATACCCATACCCCAAAAAGACCCTCTAACTCTCTCCTGATAGCCCATCTTAACATCCGTAGTACAAACAATGAAATAACCCACCTTCATGCACTCTTAGAAGTACACTCATTTGACATCCTCTGTATTACAGAAACTTAGCTAAAGCCTACTACTCAGGACCAGGAAATTACCCCTCCTGGATATAACATTCTGAGATGTGATCAGAAGACCAGAAAGGGTGGGGGAGTAGCCATTCTCTATAAATATGAACTTCAAGTAACAACCTTCAATGCATACCTACCCTCAAATACCAATGCTAAAATCCTTACTGTCAAATGTCAAATCAACAACTGTAAATCTATCTACATAATCTGCTCCTATCTGACCCCTGGAAATAATATTAATACTCTTGAAAATATCCTCAGTTGCCTCTCCACTCACCTACCTCAGGAAACCATATTGCTAGGTGACTTTAATATAGACTGGGCTACCTGCAGCTCCCCTAATCTTACCACCCACATAAATCTATATGTTTTTTCCCAAATTATAACCACCCCCACTAGAATCCATAAACCAGGCAGTAAAAAAAGCACCCTAGACTGGATCCTTATAAACAGTCATCCCAATACATATTAACCAGGTACCCTTCCAGATGACATTAGTGACCACTCTCTAACCTACATAATTAAACAAAAAATCCATAGCCCCATTCCAAATATTTTCAAAACCTCACACTCAAAAAAACACTTTAATCCAGAAAACTTCCAAAATGAACTTAAGGCATGTGACTGGTCACCACTATATCATCTTCAACTGGATGAAGCAGTATCTTACTTCAATACAAAATTCCTACAAATCCTTGATTTCCATGCCCCCTCTCACTCTACCGGAATAAGGACCAAAATTGCTCCGTGGCTCACTAAAGAAACTAGATAAAAGATCCTCCTGCATAATAAAATATGGGGCAAATGGAGAGCTTCTAAAAACCCAGCAGACCATCTTTACTTTAAGCAGTTAAGAAACACTACTACAAAAGAAATTCTGCTCGACAAAAAAAAACTTTTACCTTCACCTACAACAAACCCACCAGCATAAACCACAAAAGTTCTGGTCAGGCATTAACAAACTGCTTCAGCCAGGGCACTCCAAAATTCCCACTCCATCAGGTATTACCCAGAATAACTCTAAGCAAATTGCTGATGCCTTCAACAACTACTTCACTGAAGCTTTTCACACTCTAGCAAATACACTACCCCCTGTTAGCACTAACCTGTCAGTCAGCATAAATAGCCCAGCTCCTTCTTTTCATCTACAACAAGTACCAACATCCTCCATCTGCTCCCTCCTTCAAAAACTCAGACCATGCACCCCTTCAGCTGCCCATCTACCAGCTGAATACCTACAAATAGCATCTAAATCCATCCTTATAAATAGAACAATTACAGAAGGAACAATCCCTAACTTTCAACGAATAGCCTTACTCTCTCCAATAGCAAAACTAATGGAAAAATGTATCCAGTGACAGCTACTCATCCACCTTTTCTATAATTTACTTGCTAACTGTCAGCATGGGTTTAGGCCTTACCATAGTACAACCACTGCCTTGCTATCTTTTTCTGACTGTTTAAACAAACATCACAATAATAACTCTCTCCACTATTTATTGACCTGTCGAAAGCCTTTGACATGGTTAACCATCACCTACTTACTGAAATACTAAAAGCCTTATCGCTTGACCCACAGGCAATACTTTAGTTTAAATCTTATTTAGATAACAGACATCAAGCTGTTCTCTGGGATAATAATTTATCTACACCCCTCCCTGTTAACATTGGAGTACCCCAAGGCTCTATATTAGGCCCTCTTCTCTTTTCAATCTTTATTAATGATCTTAACTCTAAAATTCCACAAGCCACCTGCATAAAATATGCAGAAGATTCAACTTTAATATGTTCTGCTAATTCCGTTTCCTCACTCCAGACCTTCACCTTAACAGTATTTCATATTGTTGAAAATTGGTTCATGCAACATTGCTTCCTCCTAAACCCCCCCAAAAAAATGAAATTATTGCTTTTTGCTCCTAATCAAAAGTCTCCACAATGTCACTTCACAGTAACCTCTAACAATAGAACTACCATATCCCCAGACACTACAACCCGCCTCTTAGGAATTACAGTAGACCACAACTTTAGCTATGATGATCATATTAATACTACTATAAAATCAATCAACAGAAAACTAGGCTCCCTTTATAGAATCAAACCCTTCCTCACACCATTAGCTAGAACTACCATTGCCCAGACCCACCTTATCTCTACCCTGTTTTATGCCTCTGCCATTTATACCAACCTGTCTAAAAACAACCTTAGCAAACTTGCAACCAGCTGTAATAACATTGCCAGATTTGCCACTGGCTCCCCCTTTTAGAACCCATCAATGTCACAACCTTAAACAGCTGGGATGGTTAGAACTGCAGAACCAGCTACTTTGTCAACAACTTACTATCACCCAAAAGATTCTCTACCACCCTAAGAATACTCCAATCCTCACTAGTCTGATTACCCCATACAAAAATCTGGCAACACTATGCTCAGCTAATAAGCTTCTAGTTTCCACTACTAAATCTAACAACAAAGCTGGGACCCACAATTCTCCAACACAGTGGGAAAAACCTGGAACCAGCTTCCTAAGGACTCTCATCACTTTCTTACACATTACTCTTTAAAAAATACCTCAAAGAATATCTGAAAACACACTGGCTATGTCCCTGCTCTAACCTTGACTACCATCTTATTCCTTATCTCCCAATTCCTTTACTTACCTGCTCTATTGTTCTATGATGCCTATTTGTTGTAACTAGAATGCTAACCACTACCTAGTATTAAAGGAGACTTCCTCTCAGCACTGTTCAAGACTTACTTACTCTAAAAGTACTCACCCTCTGCTGTACTGTAAGTAAGCATAAGTTTGTATGCCTGTAACCAGGCCTCTGATTTAAAATAACAATTCTTTGTTTGTTTTTTTTTTTTGTTTTTTTTGTACTATACGTTATCTAAACTTTTTCTAGGTGACACTGTACACATTTTTTGTCCAATCTAAAATAATTTAATGTAACTTCCTTCTATTGCATATATTGTATGTTATGATACTATTGCCTATATTGAAGCTTTTCTCCCCGGGCCTCTACTGAAAATGGACATATATCCAGTTAGACTAGCCCTGTCAACAAATGTAAAATAAATAAATAAAATAAACTTCTGAACCATCTTAGCTGCGGATGCTGCCTGGGAGGTCTACAACTATGAAGAAGAGTCTCAAATCTCAACCTTTCTGCCATGGATATTTTCTAGAAAAAATCAAAGGTGTACTGTCCTCACCTTGGAAATGATGAACAGGACATACAGTAGCTGCACCCAGTGGCACACCTTGACTGACCTCTTCACAAAGCCATTCGGCTTGGGAGAAAGTGCCTAGGTCCAAAGGCATGGCAGCCTCTACAGAGCCAATGTTAGAGGCCTCAGGCAGTTCAACAGTGTGGGCCAGGAGCATCAAGGGTGCATCAGCAGATCCCACATACTTAAGCCAAATGGGAGCATCAGGGGTTAGACGACTCCCACTGTCCCTTTCTTCCTTCTGCCTAAATTTTTCTTCTGTTTCTCCTTCCTTTTCCTGGAGTTTAAGTTTGTGAGAGGTAAACTACCTGATAACATGCAGACATTGGTCAAGGCCTCGTGTATCTTCTTCTCTAGGTAGTCTTGGTGTAATCTCTCTCTTCTCCTAAACAACCTGTCAGAGAAGCATTGGTAGATTGTTGTCAAGCCCTAGATAAAGACAACTCTAAACAGTAACCTCATAAGGAATTTTCCTACTTTGTGGTGCATGTTACTTCTTCCCTGAACAAACACACCCCAACACATAATGTCTATCAATAAAACAATGCATTTCAATAAAATCTAAAAGTAGAGAGAGGAAAAAAAAGAGATTCACCAATGGGATACCTATCTGTAGTAGCTCTGGGGTACCCAGAAAATGCCAGATTGTCAACAGTGAGCAAGTGATCAATCATACCACTTGCACTGGAGCAAGAAGGAACCAACACTAGCACAGATGGAAGTCTGTTTTTTCACAGGGATGTGCTGACATCCCAAGGGAAGGATGTCTGCCCAGGAAGGAGGGGGAATGATATTAAGCTCTAAAAGACAGGTTGGTTTTCAGGCCTTCTGTGGAATAAATCCCAGCAGTTAGTACTACTGCAAAAGTGATGCATAACATTATAGAATATGTAAAGTTCTGGGATATCGTCTGAAGTGAAGTGCACTTAATGAGCTACACTCATGCTGCCAGAGCATAACATTTAAAGGAGAGGAATGTCTATAGAAACATAAAATAAAGTCACTACTAAACAAATGACTACAATATTCCTTAAAAAAAATCAAAATATATCTTCTGATCTTCGAGAGAAAGGTAGTGAACCATGAAACTGAATTTCTAACTATTAGCATACAAAAGGATTGTAAAGCATAAGTAGCTAGTTTTTGCACTGGCATCTGTGTCTGCCATTTGGCATGAGGCAGTGGATGAAGTGCTGCAAAGAATTCCTAAAATGCAATACCCCCCTGATGATATCCTGGTGTCAGGATATAACAGTGATGGTCACTGGGACAAAGTATAATGGGTCATGGACAGGCTACAAGAGAATGAACTTGGTATAAACAGAAAACTATATAATCTGTACTGTGAGCATATGATGCACAACAAAGGACTACACAAGTCAAAGGATAAGCTAGAAGCTCTACTAAGGGCTACCTAGTCTGAAAATATGCACATTTCTTTTAAACTTTTCAGTGGTACCACACCCATCAAATACAGTTATACATAATGGTCTGTATGGAATTAGATGGATGGCAGGGAACATGCCCTAAATGAGACAGAGAAATTGGTTGTGCTGTAAGTGCCTTCCTACTATTAACAGGTAGCTAGATGACATGTCACTTTATGGAAATGGTGCTGCTCTATTGAACAAAATGTCATAGTGCTACTGAGAAGCCATCTGCTGCATGATCACTGCTCAAATTTAAACTTATATCCACACAGAGAGGTGATCCCTTCACCTGGTCTGGAGAATCAGAAGTTAAGTAAATATATATGCAGGAAAAGTTTTGTGGTGTCTCTGAATCACCAGTCACCACTCTCCATAATTTTCCACATTCAGACAATGAAAGGGAGCCTCCAGGATGGCTACAAATAACTTTCAACACCGGTGCACGTCTAGTGGGTCACTAAATACCAGGGAACAGAACAACACACTAACCTGACCAATGTATGAAAAACCTTAGGAAACAACAGCCAAGGATACAATGGATGAGTGCTACATATCAACTGCTGTTCAGTCACCCATGATGAAAATTAGTACTCCTTGTTGCAGATATACAGAAAGCTGTCTGCTTACACCCATTTACTGATTACCCACCAAACAACTTTCACAATATATTCTCTGGTTATTTTAAATGCTGCATAACAAGACTCAGCCTTGCATATTTTTTCAGATCTTTGCTTTGCAAACAGTGCATTAAAAATATTGATTAGACTGCAGTATTATTGCCCAGCTTGAGTTGTCAACAAGGATTATTACAGATGCAAATTTGAAATGAATGTTACCTAGCAGTGCGTGATATGAACTGCAGCCAGAAATCATAGTTCAAACTGGACAATCGGGTACCCTTAGGATTATGCTCATCTGCTTAAATCTTCATAAATAAAAGGAAATGAAGTCAGATAGAAGGTTGTTCTATGCTCATATTCCAACTCACATGAACATTTCTAAATATGGATAGCACACCACATTTCTGCAATGTCATTTTACAGGCCAACCACCTCAAAAGCCAATATATCATGAGATAACAATTACATTTTGACAAAAATGACGCGTCCAGCAAAAAGGTGTGTGTGCGTGTGTGCGTGTGTGCATGTGTGTGTGTGTGTGTGTGTGTGTGTGTGTGTGTGTGTGTGTGTGTGTGCGTGTGTGTGCGTGTGTGCGTGTGTCTATTTTGCTTTGTTAAAGTCAAGTTGGCAATTCTTTCCTCTCCCTGGAAATCATGACTTTAGTATAATCTTTTTACTGTTCTGTTTATCAAAAATATAATAAGGCTGATCAGTACTTTGTGAAATTAAATGGAATCCTATATTTTTTATAAGGTGAGGAAAGTACAGTTGTGTAAGTAAACGTATCATAACAGTAGCTTATCAAATGATTACTGCTGCTGCAGACTAAGCTATATGGGTTATACCCTGCATAGGATATAACAGCCAGCCAGCTTCCAAAGAGTCAGGTCACCTTCCATGCTCCCAAACTGTTGTTCGAACTAAGATGACTAAAAAGCCATGTCTGGGTGCCAAGCCCTTCAGAGCTTTCATGCCAAGTGAGAAAGGGAAGCTGCTCCGAGGATGTTGTTAGGAACAATAAAAACGAATGTCCAGACCACGGCATGATAAAACACAGAAAAAACAACAGGGTATGAAAGTTGGGAGTGACTACTGCAGCAGTGATCATCTGATCATCTACTGTTATGATAGGTTTATTTACACAACTGTACTATGTTCATCATATGGGTTACTACTGCAGACACCCAAGCTATATGGGTAGATTACCATAGTTTACAATAACTGGGAGGTGGAAGGGGAAGGGTCTAGGACCACCTGAAGAATGATCTCAGCAAAGCTTGATCTAGATCAGAAAAAGAAATCTAGTTTGTAGTATTTTGTAATGGTATGTACAGAGGGCCAAGATGCTGCTTCTAAAATGCTTCTAGAGTCCAACCCTTTCCAAAAAGCCACAGATGAAGCCAAGGCTCTGGCAGAGTGAGCCTTGACCCCACAAGGAATAGTTTTGCTGAGGTGAAAATAAAAAAATATATATAACCGCCTGAGACAACCATTTTGAAATATTCTGCTTTGACATAGTTTGCCCTTTTTTTCCCCCTTTTTTTACCTTCACAAGAAATGGACAACTGATCAGAAGTTCTGAAAGATTTTAATTCTGCCAAGATAGTGTCTGAGTTTTCTGTGGACATCCAAGGTATAAAGTATCCTTCCTCATTTTTTGGGTTCAGGAAGGAAATTAGGGAGACTAATATACTGGCTTAAAGTAAACTCAGGTACCACTTTAGGCATAAAAGGACTAGTGTTCAAAGAATCCCTGTCTCTATGGAAGATGAGTGAAGGCTGACCCTCCATAAGAGCTTGCAACTCAGGTATTCTTCCAGAGGTTACAGTAATCAGCAAAACAGTTTTCCATGTTAAGAACCTCAGGTCAGCCATATGAGCTGGTTCAAATTGAGCAAGTGTTAGTTTTTCCTAACATGAAATTAAGATCCCAAGAAGGAGCCACTGTTTTTCTGGGAGGCTTCTTAAGTAGCACCCCTTTCAGAAATATTATAACATGAGATAATATTGCAAGAGGGGGATCCATGGGCATACATGCTGAAATGGCCAACAAATGAACCTTGTTAAAGGACTAAGACAGGCCATAGGATACTAACTCAAATACTGTAAAACTAGAAAAACAGCAGCCGTTAATGGGTGCTGGCTGTTTTGTTGGCACAAGTTAGACAATCTTTTCCATTTGCTAATTTCTGGTAGCAGGCATTTTTGCCTCCATTAGTGCTTGTTGCATGTCTTCAGAAAATAGCAGCCTAAAACATATTATGACCCTATCATCCAGGTAGTCAGTTCCAGTTGTTTGGGGTCAAGATATATCAAACACCTCAATCTTGTGTGAGTAAATCCAGTCTGTCAGGAAGCTTGTGGTAACTGCCCTTGGTCAATTCCAAATGAAGCGACAACTACTGTTGTGTTGCCTGGGCCAGAAGGCAGTTACCACAATGATCTTTGGGAAGTCCTTCTCTGTCCATTAGTAGTACAGGGAGCAGTCCCAGTATAAATTTTCTAATACTCGTCCGTAGATGTAAGTTGTGCAAGAATATTGACAGGGATGAACTTTGTTTTATGTGGATGGAAAGTCAGCTCCACTCAGCGTTTTACAGAACCTCATCGTTAATGGCCCAAAATGCATTTTTTCTCCTGATATTCTTCACGTCTTGTATTATTTTCACCTCTGCATTTTACTTGGCTTTTGTAATTGCTGTCTTAACCCTGTTTATGTATGTACATCACAATTACTTTTTGCAACACTTCTTTCTGCTTCCTTGAAACCTTACTGTTAACTTTTTCTATAAATGTTTATGACAGTCTTCACTACAATGTACATCAGTACCAGAAAAAAAACTGTCCAACATTAAATGTAAGTTAATATATTTTATTCAAAAAGTCTTTATATCAGAATAACCACTTATACATATTGCTACATTCCAAATCACACCAAAATTATATGAATAAAAAACACATCTCATCATGGGACTCTTCAATAAGCTACCATGCTATAGAAAATAGCACTTTCACCATCTTTACCCTAAAAAGTCCCAAAACAATAGAACTCTGCTTCATACAAGTAAAAATAGCCAGCATACTTCACCAAAGTAACAATACAAAGCAGAAAAATATGTAATAAACATATATATATATATATATATATATATATATATATATATATATATACACACACACACACACACACACACACTCTCTCTCTCTCACAAATATATATGAACTTATAATGAATAAATCACCTGTGGATTTGATTAAAACACTAAACATTGAACAAACTCTCCAGAGATTACCATTAATCGCCACTGAAATCATTAGAAAAAAATTAATTGTAATTAATGAAAGTAAAACAAAAAAAAACAGCTTTTTATGTGGGAGCTTTGTCCCCTAAACTCCCTGATTTGGGGAATCCATCTCTAAACCCCGGGATATTAAATGTACTAACTCCAGGATTGCACAAACTTGAAAAAAGGGCAAAAAAAAACTTGAAATATGTTAACAGTCAATATGACGAAGTTCAGCCGTTACATAATTCAACAAACTGTGCCAGCAAAAGAAAACACCAGCCTTTCACCACACAATAAACTGTATGTAGCAATAACTCACATTGCTTTGGTATATACATACACACACACACATACACATTAATATATATATATATATATATATATATATATATATATATATATATATATATATAAACTTTATAATCTCGAAATACTAAAATACTGAATTTTAGTATCTCAAGACTATAATGCCGAAAGCCCAAGAAACAGACACCTCACAACTGCGAAATTCAAAATCACGATCACTCACATACACACACCACCACACAGACAAGCACACATACACCTACCTAATGACACTACAACAAACAAAACAACACACACAAGCACAACATAAAACAAACACACCTACTCTACCTATAAGCAGGGAGGCAAGCCCCCCCTGTGCCCCCTATGTGGGGGGCTGCACCTCCCCACACCCCCGCTACTTAAATATACCAACTCCGAGGTTGCACTAAACACACAAACACATAAAACTCACCACTACACACACTCACACACACTAAAATCTCTACCCAATACCCTTACAAGAACACCACTTACCTGAATCCCCAGATAAATTCACAAACCGCATCGCACGTCACAAAAGTAACAACACAACGGCAGATTCAACATTTCCGCAGTCGATATTATGCAGTTTCGCATAACTGCACTTTTGACTTTATAGCCTCAAAATACTAAAATCCGATATTTTAGTATTTCAAGATTATAAAGTGAAACCATATACACATATATATATATAAAAACCTGTTGCTTACACATACAAATTCCAACACTGCAGAATCACAGCGAAAAGGAGTTAACTGATTCTATGCAGAACAAATCAAGTCCCTTCCTCCACAGTTATGGCAGCCTACAGAAGGCAACCTTTTGATATGAGAACCTCAACTGACTGCACAATGATTAAAACCTTAAAATACAGGAAGAGAACGTAATGAAATGGGAAGCAAAAAAAGACTATAAAGAACACAGCATCCATGGGACCGGACAACATCCCAGGCTGCATTCTACACGAACTACAGATCAAACTGGCACCCCACCTAAGTACCATGTTCAATCGTAGCCTCACCTCAGGCTTTGTGCCCACTGAATGGTGCACCACGACGGTTATCCCACTCCACAAAGAGGGAGCCGTGACAGACCCCAGGAACTACCACCCCATTAGCCTGACAAGCCTGGTCTGCAAGGCCATGGAACATATCATCATGGAACTCATAAACAAAGACATTGGTAGTCTTCAAACTTTGGACCCCACCCAGTTCGGGGTTGTAAAAGGCAGATCATGTCACCTAAACCTGACAGACTTCTTTGAAGCAGTCACCAAAGCCATAGATGAGGGTAAGGTGCTTCACACAGCCTATCTAGATCTCGCCAAGGCTTTCAATACCATCCCCCACTCTGGAATTATAGATAAACTCACTAAACTAGGTATAAATCCCTATGTCACAAGATGGGTTGTCAACTGGCTCACAGACAGAACCCACACTGTGAAAGTAGCAGACTCCAAATTCGACTTCAGACCAGTGATAAGTGGATTACCACAGGGTTCAGTCCTGGGTCCTCTCCTATTTGGTTATCTACTTCTCTGAAGTACAGGCTAACACAGAAGGTCTTTGGCTAATGAAGTTTGCAGATGACTGCAAACTGGGAGCCATAATCAAAACTCCTACCGATGTGGGCATCATACAAAAGGGCCTCACTGAGACAGATGCCTGGTGTCAAAGCCATGGCCTGAAGCTTAATGCCAAAAAGTGCATTGTCATCCCCTTTGGTAAAAACTCTGTACCCATGAACTACCATATAGGCAGTAGTCTACTTAACACCGAAAGTGTGATAAGAGACCTTGGGACACAGGTAGACAGTAGTCTCTCCTTTGATAATCACATCACCACAATGGTCAGGAAATCCTTCTACATGGCACACCTCATCACAAAAGGTTTCGCATCCAGAAAAAAAAAGGTCATTGTTCCCTTCTACTCATCACTCATTAGACCCATTATAGAGTACAGCGCCCCTTTTGGTATGTACCTCACAAGACATCTACAACAACTGGAGAGGCCACAGAAATACCTCACAAAGAGGATTACTGGCCTCAAACAGATACCCTATGCAGACCATCTCAAAATACACCAGCTTTACTCCATCACATATCGCCTACTCAGAGGCGATCTCTGCCTAACATACACAGCTACGTCAAAGCCAGATCTGTTGGACATGCTCCACTTAAAGAAACCCCAATCCCTCCGAACTACACGCTGTAGGGACCTAAACCTTGTCACCACAATAAACAGAACATGCTGGAGGGACAGATTCCTTTCCCAGAGACTTCCCATACTCTGGAACAAACTACCTATCTATATCAAACAGAGCTCCTCATTAGCACTCTTCAAGAAAAATCTTGATGCTTGGATGGGAAATAGGAAATTCACCCCGGGGATCACTTCTGTGGCTCTGCTCGACAGGGGCACAGGAAAATAATTTTCTTGGGTGGCGAAAGCCAGGGTACATTTTTGACTAGGCTTATATAGGCCCTAGGGCCAATAGCCTAGTACCTACCTATGAACCTAAGACTGAGGTGGAGTGTTTCTCAAAAAAGGTTTCACTATAAACTAGACTTCTTTCCTAGGGAAATATTTTTTCCTGTCACTTGACCACCTTTACACTCACTAAGAGTTAACTTTGTGTAATGGTAGTACTCAAACCTCCATCTCTTTCTAGCACACTATTGGTATTGTCTTTAACTACTGTCTCAGCAGTTCAACAAGTTCATCCTTTCTGTTTACCATCATGATTAAATTATTGGATATCAAAGGGCTATACAGAGTAGCCCTAAATTCTTTCCTTACACCTGCAGCATTCTTCATATTATCACAACATAAGTCAGTAGCACTGCAGGCATGTTGTACCATGGCAGGGGTTCCCTCATCCTAAAACTCACTATTACTGCAATCAAGTTGGAGGTGGTATCAACCCCAGACTCCTTTGCACTGTAGGTATGATGTTCCTAGGCAGGGCTTTCCTCAGCCCAAACCTCAACAGCACTGCAGGCAGTCTGCAGCACTTAAAGAGCTACTGTTAGCTTTTTTCTCCTTGTTACTCTTATTCAGGATAGCCTTCAACACTTAATGCCCCTAAAGAGCTGTGTAATTCAAGCGTTACTTTATTTTTTCATTCCTTTGGCATGGTTTCTTAAGGATGGCTCACTACCATTCATATACTTCCTTCCTGGCTTTCCCTGCAAAAGGTAAGTGCTAGGCTAGCTGCCCTTGTGAGCTATTGTAAACCTAGCCAATTTCCCTTTTTGTGCTTGAAATAGCCTATCCCATTTGGTAATAGAGTGGCCTTAAATCCAACACAAACAGTCAGAAGCCATGTCAATGAGCCCAATGGTAATAAGAACCAAAACAAAACACAAAACCACCGGATCTCAACACCAGTAAAAAATAATAAAAAAGGTTTATTTAATCTCACACAAAGCTTTAAGGAATGCTCCCTTTCTCAATGTGAATCTGTGATTTTGGACTCCCGCAAGCTTTATGTGCTATTAAATAAACCATTTTATTATTTTTACTGGTGCCGAGCTCCAGTGGTTTTCTGTTTTGTATAGACTGGCCTTACCCATACCATGTTGGATAATTATACATTACTCCTAATGACAATAACTGGGATCATACCATAGATAATTGTAGGGTTCCCATGCATTTTGGAGCTGTCTCTGTCCATTACAAGTACAGGGGGCAGTCCTGGAGTAAATGTTCTGTAGCCCATCCACAGATCTAAGTTGCACTTGAAAATAGATGGAGATAAACTTTGTTTTACATGTATGAAGAGTTTGATCCACAGCAGCAGTATTCCCTGTGAAATATACCTGTCACAACAAGCCATTCTGTTGATGTTGTGGAAAAGGTTTAGATCCCTAGACCAAGTATTTCTGATGCTATTTGACTTGCTGATGTGCAGTAAATCCATCAGTAATCAGTCAGAGGATGCCTTGTATGTCAGACACAGGTCACCTCTTGGCAGTCTATAGGATACTGAGTACAGTGAGAGGGCTTTGAGGGTATCTGTGTAAAACATGTTGTTTAGGTCTTGTATTCTTTTAGTAAGGTATTTCTGTGGGCATTCCAGTTGTTACATGTGTCTAGAGAGAAAATGCTAAATTGGGCATTATATTCAAAGACTAGGTAATGAGGGCTGAGTAAAGGGGGGCAATGTCATCCCTAGATTTTGACGCAATCCATTTGTTTATAATCTGTGCAATATAGAAGGTTTTTCTTACAACAATAAGACACATGTTGGTCAAAAGTCAGGTCACTGTCCGCATAAGTTCCCAAATCCCGAACAACTGGATCAACTCTTACGGGCATATTCTCAATGTGATAGCTTTGCATCTATATTACATAATCAAACTTTTTGAACATCATATGGTCGACACCATATGATAGAACTTTTAAAAGTTCAAAAATGTAATAAAAAAAACAAAAACAAAGAAACAACCTACCTGAAAGGTTTAAGCACCCCTGCCCCCCCCGCTCTTTAAATACACCAACTCAGAGAAAAAGGAAATGGGAAATCTTCCCATTCCACACTGTACGGCGATCTCTGTTGAAACATTCAAACCTTTAAAGGTTCAATCATATGGTGTCAACCATATGAAGTTCTAACATTTAAGGGTTTGACAATATGATATAACCCATAGTTCCTTGGGGTAGACGACTTCCCAAAGGATAAAATAATGCAATTTTTGGCATTTCGTTTCAGACCATAATTTTGACATTAGTTATTTATTTGAGACAAACCTTCCTGCAGGATGGCTAAGTCATTTTAGGAATTCACTGACTGCTCCTAGCTTGCAGCCATCTGCAAACTTAGTCAGCCAGAGCCCTGTGGTATTGGCTTTTTCTTCAGAAAAGTAGATGACAAAGAGGAGAGGTCCCAGCACAGAACCCTGTGGGTCTCCACTGGGGAATGTTTTTTTGTGGAGGTAACTTCCATTATTTTTATTATCTGCAACCTATCTTTGAGTCAGTTGGCAATCCAGTGGCTGACATTTACTCTCAATGTATTTAGCTTTTCTACTATCAGCTAGAGCGTCTTCTGTGTGGAGGCATACGTGAATGGGGCGTGCCTTTGTTGAAGGTTGTGCGTCAGGGCTGGTAACCCGGTACGTAAAAATCCACTACCAATCATTAGCGGACCGGAGTTCCGCTATGGCGACCCCTAACCAGGAAAAGCCGAAAGACACAAACAAACTATGCCTGAGTGGAGAATTGTGTCAAAAGGTTTGGCCAGGTCAAGGTATGCAGTGAGTACCATGTTTGCCTTCATCTATTGCTTTTCTGACCTTTAAAATAATCTACCAGGTTGAATAAGCATGGCCACCCCTTGATGAATCCAAACTCAGGTGGGTCCAGTGTTTGGAGGTTTTCTTTGCCCTGATTGATTAATTCCATGATGTCTTTCCGTGGCTTTGCACATGAAGTTGGTCAGACATATGGGACTGTAATTGCCTGGGTCTGTGGAAGATCCTCCCTTATGCAGGGGAATGATTGTAGCTGTTATCCATCCACTTGGTACAAAACCTGTATGGAGGCTGAGATTAAACAGTGTTGTTAGCAGTGTGGCTAAATCATGCTCCATGCTATTTAAGATGCTTCCAGGAATGCAGTATTTTTAGCATGTGCACAATTTTTGGAGTTGATTTTGTGTGATAGCTGGAGGCGAGCCAGTTTCAGTTACACCTTGAGGAACAGATGGAGGGGAAGGAGGGGTAAAGTTAAAGCTAAATTAAATGGCCAGGAGGTTAGCTATATCTTCAGCCTCAGTGTAGGTAACACCATTCACATTCAGCTCTAGGCATTGTTGAATTGTGCTTCTGAGATTATGAGCATAAATAAAAAATGCCTTGTGATTGCTTTTGGATTGGGTAGCTGTTTTAGCCTCAAACTTGGCTTTGGTTCTGTCATTTTCCCTACTAATCTATAGTGCATGAGCAGTCATTCATTGCTGTCTTGTGGTAACACTCTTGGATCCTGAAAATCATGTGCCAAGCTAAAAACAAATAAAAAGACATTTTGACTGCATTCTGCATCCAGGAAATAGAAAATTACATTTACTCTACTGCACTTAACATCTTCTAAGTATTTTGCATCTGTGAAGGGAGAAGAGTTAGACGGGAAAAAAAGTTTAGTGTATAAATCACATTTTCTCTTTTTGGTATCCACATTGTTTCAAAATGGATCCTGACAGGTCGGGCCTGTCATTAGCTTTCTTGTGCTGCCAATATGGGTACTGCCAACATGAATACTGACAGCATAGAAAGTTCCAGTGTAAAAGACTGGACCATGTGTCTAATATGTTCTACAGATTCTTAGTAAGCAGAATAACACGAAGGCGTTCAGTTTTAATTGGTCAGGGGCTACAGTTTTACAGATACAAAATATTCTGCTTAGAAGCATTACAGTATAAAAGACTGAAGTCTCTTGTATTCATGGAGACAGGACCTTAATTGCTTAGTCTCCTAAGTACATGTGCTCTTTATAATAGAGGAGATGTTATTTTTGGCCTTAACACATCATCTAAAAATTTACAACAGTTTTGAGTCATTCCTGTAATTTTTTTCTGCATTTTACTGTACTTTCTTTGAATCTGAATTTACCGGCTTTAATTTAAGGCATTTTACTGTTTGCACTGCTTTTCATGTGGATTCTCTGCTCTTCTGTGTTAAGCTATTCAAATCACTTTTGAGTGGGTTCTGTCATTTTTCTGCATTTTTACTGTTTTTATTTTTTATCTGAATTTGAAGGTACAGTTATTAATTTAATTATTTAACAGTTGTAATTGGTCTCTGTGTTGTTAAGTGGATTAATCAGAGTTGCTGTATTTATTTGTTGTGCTTTTAGTCACTTTTCAAACTAAGAACCATCAGTTTTGGTGAGCTGTGTGTGACAGTTGGGGTGACTGCTGCAGTTATGGGAAGATAAACAATTAGTTAGAGCTTTAGCTGCTACATCTTTCATTTTCTCTGTTACTTATCTTATCCTAAGACACTTGGAAGCTGAAATTCCAGGTTCCCTATTAGAACCACGAAGGTCCACTTACGTGAATACGGGAACGTTGACACGTATTCAGCAAACCGTGAAAACACCGATCATCCTGAAGCGTGAAATTCGAAATGTCGAATCGTCACAGTTTGCCCTTCTGCGGTATAGCTCCTTAAGGTAAGTGTGCGATAGTTACGGACCTTAGGGTTAGTGTGCGGGTTAAGGTAAGTGCATACATGGTAGTATATGCAAGCTTAACTTTAGGGTTAGAAGTAGGGTTTTTTTAGTGTACGTATGTGGTTTATTTACTTTGTTTGGGTAGATAGTATGTAGCGGGCGGTGGGGTTGGCCAACTATGACAATTCGAGATTTTGAATTTCACAGTTTAGGACGTTCTGTGTTTTCGCGGTTCGCACAATATGTGTCGCTGTTTCTGTATTCGCTGAAAAGGAGTTTCATGCTTATAATATAGACCCGAAGTTCCAGTGCATAAGCTAAAACCAAGGCTTTTTTTGAGATGGTACGTGCCAGTAAAGCGTACTAGGACCTCTGTTGCTGTGCTAGCAGGGGGAAGGCAAATTAATTTTCTTTAATTAAAAAAAACAAAAAACAAAGCTTAATTTTTTAAGGGCTAGAACGCCCTTTGTGTCTGGTTGCACAGACGCAGAAGGTCTTCTGCATCTGTGCAACTGATCTTACTCTTTCATGAGCGTGGAATTTGAATTCCTGAAGGCATTCAGATTGCGGACTACAAACGGACAAGTGAGTGGTAGGTAGGTGTGCGTGTGTGTTTAAGTTTTTAAGACAAGTGTGCATGTAAGAAGTAGGTAATAAGTAGGTGTGTGTGTGTGTGTGTGTGTGTGTGTGTGTGTGTGTGTGTATGTGTGTGTGTGTGTGTGTGTGTGAAGTAGGCAGGTGTGTGTGTGTGTGTGTGTGTGTGTGTGTGTGTGTGTGTGTGTGTGTGTGTGTGTGTGTGTGATCACAGTAGGGAGTTACAGGATAAATAGGGTAGGAATATGTGTGTGTGAATGATTGCGTCTGTCTGTCAGGGTGATTGCGTTGGGGGCTGTGGCTGTGTGTCAGTATGAATGCATATAAGTGGATGGGTGGGGGAGCTGTCACATCTGTAAACACTTTTATTAAGAGGTAATAAGTCTTAGTTGACGTCAGAAGTGGCACATATCTTTGTCACTGACAGGTTATTGCTGATGGATTTTAAAATATTTCTTATAGATCGGATAGGATGCCCTGTTTGGGCTGGTTTTATCATTTTTACAAAGCTAACATTTTAATGTATTTCAGGCATATGTTGTTACTTCCACTGCAGAAATCTCAACATTGTATATCCAGAATAAAGGACAGAAACAAAATTAAAACTTAAAAAAAGGATCCAAATCAGGGATGATGCTGTTTAAATATTGGAATACAGAAATTTGACGGACTTGGAAGAAAACATGCACTTTCTGAACTTGAATAAGTCTGTAACTGTTATGGATTACTGTTATTTGTTGACTATAATCTACTATCTTTTCTCAAAAAGTCACTGATTTTAGGAGGGACAGAGCAACATTTCTGCCCATATCAGAGATTCTTGAGATGCATGCTTCAGTGCTATACTGATGTTCAACATTTTAATATTTAGGAATGCTTTTTCTGTATAGGGTTAGTCTTTGCAATCCACTTTGCTTGCAAGCATTTTGCTGGAGATAGTGAAATGTACTTAGTGTCTTATATGTACTTTCTATTGAAAATAATGGCATATAAAAACAAAAAGGAAAACTCAGAAGAGCCAGCTAGGCTCTGGAAATCCTATTTAAGAATTACATGCCCTGTGTGCAAAGTAATTAAAACAATAATTTACATAACTGAAGGATTATTATATACTAAAATTATAATGCTAACAGAAGATTAGCCAATTAATTGAGTAGCACTTTATAACAAAGTATAGTCAATAAATAACTTGTATTATGGTAATAATAATAACAGTAATAGTATAACTTTTCCTGATTGTGCCTTCCTATAGTTCCCTTCACTTTTGAATGTAGATGCCAGCCTAGATGCATCTAATTTTAATAACAGAGAAGGAAGGGAAAATTATTATTTATTATACCTGTGTTGAAGATGTTTGCTTATCATATTAAATTGTTAGACAGCTACTCAGAGCATTTTCTGTTTGCATTCTCCATGCTTACACGTTCACCTCTTGGTAGAAAGAAATCATCCTTTCTTTTTTGTTTCGTCTGATATTCCAGTTAAGAGATTTTTGGCTTTGATTTCAACAATTTCTTCCCAACTTGTAAGCTTTTTTCTTTTGACCTTCCTTTACAGTGTTTACAGAAACTTGATCACTGGTGAAGGTTTATCATTTGATTTATGTAGAAACTTATAAAAAGCAATGCATTTGACATTAAAGCCTCCTCGTCTATTTATTTGCCATCTTGTTTTTTATAATGTCCATAAAACCAATGTTTTACCTTTAGCTTG
>NC_056745.1:660852929-660900429 GCF_019279795.1 Protopterus annectens | reverse complement strand
CAGTCAATAGGATGTTGCCTTTACCTGTTGAGTCCCAAAAGGTTTCACCCCAGAAGCCAATTTACATTTATACCAGTCATGGTACTTTAAGAATTCCTACCTTCTTCACGTGCTTCTCACCAAAGCAAGTGGGTTATCCAGAAGATTTTTCTCAAGTACACAACACTTAAAAAAGGAAAATAACACACAGACACACTTGCATACATATGCATTACACAGAATACAGAGTAAATATATTTGTGAACAATGCAAAAAATAGAAAAATAATACACTGTATCTCAGTTGCACTAATTATACAAATGTATTCAAAACAGGACATGGCTGCAGTTGCAACAGACAGAATTCCACTCACAGAACAGGTTTAAAAACATGTATCAACACAGTTTGCTTGCACTTAATCATAACTGACAATCACAAATGTTCCTTAAAAAGAACAATATTCCATAACTTCTGCAACTACCCTTCTCAACAAGGTGAACACACACCAGCTAATGAAAATCTTAATACTGGAAGCATGAGACAACTGCAGGAATGGGCATTTAAGAAACAGGGTAGAGAAGGCCAAAAACACTCATTTTGATACATGGGATCATCAAGGGTAAGGAAGGTTTGTGTGGCCCAGCACAGCGATAGTCTGATAGCTCCCTTACTGTCTACCCAAAGAGCCATATGTCTGAACAATCTGCTTATGTAGTAGCAAATATCAACACTGGCTGCCTTCCTGGTTGGAAGCCACATAATCCCCTTGAGCATTCAGAATCTGTACCTTGCCCCAGCTATATGTGGTCTGCAGAGAGTGAAGTATATAGAGGTATCAGTAAGGACGTGTTCTAAATGTAAGGAAGACCCTCACAACTAATAGCTTCTCCAGCTTCAACTTAGAACATGTTCATAATTTGAAGTTCAGCAAACTACTAATGAAACATAGATGAGTACAAGTAGAAGTTAATTTTATGAATGTAAATAGCAGGTCAAAGCCATATGTGCTGTCATGAAAGTAGTGGATGACAACTACCATTTTAGTGGTACCAGAGCTAGATTACGTGAGGTACCTAATGACATGGCTTTAGTTCTAAAACAGGTAACTCCCAAACAATTCACAGAAAACTACACTCAGACTCAATAGCCCTGAAGGAATGGCATTTTTCCACCACATCATCAGACCATCATTAACTCATTCTCCAGATTAGCTTCTTTTAAAACATCCATATGGCTCTAAGAAAGATCATGCAGAGTGCATACATGGAGCAAGGTTAGGTCATGCAGAGCGCATACACGGAGCAAGGTTAGATCATGCAGAGTGCATACACAGAGCAAGGTTAGATCATGCAGAGTGCATACAAGGAGCAAGGTCAGATCATGCAGAGTGCATACACGGAGCAAGGTTAGATCATGCAGGGTGCATACACGGAGCAAGGTTATATTATGCAGATTGCATACACGGAGCAAGGTTAGATCATGCAGAGTGCATACACGGAGCAAGGTTAGATCATGTAGAGTGCATACACGGAGCAAGGTTAGATCATGCAGAGTGCATACATGGAGCAAGGTTAGATCATGAAGAGTGCATACACGAAGCAAGGTTAGATCATGCAGAGTGCAAACATGGAGCAAAGTGCATACACAGAGCAAGGTTAGATCATGCAGAGTGCACACACGGAGCAAGGTTACATCATGCAGAGTGCATACACGGAGCAAGGTTACATCATGCAGAGTGCATACATAGAGCAAGGTTACATCATGCAGAGTGCATACACAGAGCAAGGTTACATCATGCAGAGTGCATACATGGAGCAAGGTTACATCATGCAGAGTGCATACATGGAGCAAGGTTACATCATGCAGAGTGCATACACGGAGCAAGGTTAGATCATGCAGAGTGCATACATGGAGCAAGGTTAGATCATGCAGAGTGCATACATGGAGCAAGGTTAGATCATGCAGAGTGCATACACGGAGCAAGGTTAGATCATGCAGAGTGCATACACAGAGCAAGGTTACATCATGCAGAGTGCATACAGATTATGCAGAGTGCATACACAAAGCAAGGTTAGATTATGCAGAGTGCATACACAAAGCAAGGTTAGATAATGCAGAGTGCATACACAAAGCAAGGTTAGATCATGCAGAGTGCATACACAGAGCAAGGTTAGATCATGCAGAGTGCACACACACGGAGCAAGGTTACATCATGCAGAGTGCATACATGCAGTAAGATTCTAGAGACTGCTACCATCTAAATGGTTCAGATGAAGCCATGCCTTAAGGCACTCAGTGTTACAGAGAAGACAGTTGAGGATCAAGAAATTAATTGGAGTTAAGGCAGGAGTAACATCAAAGGAAGAGGAGAAGGGATTCATTCAAGTTGCTGATGATTTAAGAAGGGGAACAGAAGGATTAGAATTTGAAGCTCTATTTCCAGCCATATAAATTATTACAGGAAGAAGCAAAAGAGGCAGAAATACTCAAAAAGCAAAGTGATGTATTAATGTATGTGACAAGAAATGTTTCTGATGTACATACAGAAATACACACATGCATATACACACACATTATACATATATATATATATATATATATATATATATATATATATATATATATATATATATATATATATATATATATATATATATATATATATATATACACACGCACACGCATGTATACAAATATTTCTGTCTGGAGTAATAATGCCCGTCTAAAAAAATCTGAACTGTCTTAATATAATTTGGCAGTCAATTGCAGGTGACAGCTACTCTCTCTCTCTTTCAGAGAAACAATCACTACATCTCTCATTCCTATATAATCTTGTATACAGGTTGTCTGATGCCTCCCACTACTCTGGGATAGCCCCAAGCACATCTAGAGGTAGTTGTCTCTAAATACCCTTGTAAACCTAAATAAGGTTGCCTCTTAAGTATCTGTATGAGACACTGTACAAGTTCAGATGTTTTAATATTTCATACTAACTTAAAAGCTTCATATTCATGGATGCCTTGGTGCAATTTAAAATGCTTTCCAATTTTAGTCATGCTTGTTTTCTTACAAGGTTTCCATTCTATTATTTCTTACACTAGTTTGGATCGAAAGTAACTTAAAATAATTGCATCATTTCTGATTTGCTAGACTTTATACAAGTAATAGTTTAACCAATTAGTTGATATGAATAGAAGAACTGTAAGTTGGATATGTGCATGCACACAGGCTGCTAGAAGAATGACATTTTCAATCAGTGTATATAGGTTTACATATTCAGCCTTCGGTCTGCGTCTGCCAGTATCATATGCTTACTTCTTGAAATAATTGCAAGCATACTATTCTCCTCTGTCAACTGATCAATTAACAAATTATTTGCAAATGTGTCCAATGCGCAACAAATGCAATCAGCTTTCCAATCTACACATCACCTGCACATAGAGTGAAGAACACGTAAGATGAAAACGATAAGCCATAAAGATACAACCTAAGCAAGTGTGGGGCCAAGGCAGAGCCCTGCATGACACCTTGACTGTAATCTAATATGCTATCAGTCCAATTGCTGGGTGCTACCTGCCATGCCTTATTTACAAGACATGCACTTATCCATTTTATTAAGAGTACATTAATACCTAGTTATTATAATTTTCTGAACAGTGCTTTATGTATGACCCTATTTGAATCACAACACACTTTCATTAGAAGTCATTACTTTATTATTATAAAACATAATGCCACAGATGTTTATAGACTTATTTCCAGTGTATGTGTGCTGATACAGGGTTTTAAGTCCTAACCTTTCCAGTTCCAGCAATAAATACAAAATAACACAGCATAAAGTAAAATTATGGATCTATATGACAATGGGTTTCCTCTACTCCCAGTTTCCTTAAACATGGGTTCAACAAGTACATGTCTCCAACCTTGAGGAATCTCCCCTTACTTAAATGATCTACTGAATAACAGATATGATGATAGTATAAGTTTATGCTTTCCTCTCCTCCATGTGCTTTACATTTACTTAGTATGTTTTCGATACAATTTAATTTCATTTTAGTAACTGAAGTTATCTGTATGTTACTATCACAGATCCTCTACTTTGTGAGCCCAAACTGTTTTGCATAAGAGTTTGTAAATATATCTATAATCAGTTGTATTTGAGAACAGATTTCAGAACCTACACACACTTTATCTATTTGCATACTTTCACTTCTCCCAATCTTATGTATCTAAAACATGTTTTCCTATTATGCGCCACATCTTTATATACATTTCCTTATTTTTTCTTGTATCTTATCTTGCACTATGCTTAATCTGTCTTTCAATTCATTTCAGTTGTCTAAATTATATTTCAGCCCGATTCACACTTATTAAATGTTTTGTCTCTCATCTTAATTACCTTGTTCTTATGGGAATATCTCCTCTTGCATCCTTCAAATTAAACTTGGATGACTAGGTTGGTAGGGTAAACATACTTTGGGACTGGCCTGCTTTGCCCTTCTTAAAAAGGGGAGTACAGCACAAGGGAGGTATTGGCAAAGGGCAAAAGGCCTTGTGACTCAAGAAAACACCGCAGCTTCCAGGGAAAATTTTATTACACAGATTAAGAGCTTTTGTCCAGCTAATTCACGGACTACCTTCAGAATCAATTAAACATTGCAACCACACCCCTATTTATCCCATTCACAAAGAAATCACATGATATTTTTACCAATACAAATCCATTATAAATTCAATAACCACATGCAAAAGCTCAGTTAAAACCATAATAAACAATATTTATTCAAAAACATTTGGTATAAATATTAACATCAAAATAATATTGCCACTAATTAAACCTTATAGGGCAAAAGCCTTAAAATACTAACTAATGAAATCTGTTCACCGAGACCTGATGCCATACATGCTTGTTTTATTGTACATGTAATGCTATGGGCATTATACATTTAGCTAAGTGTAAGGTGTGTGACAGCTTTTACATACGGAAGACCCAGCGTAAATTTAAGAGTGTATTTACGAACACATTCTTCATATTAGCAAGAAGCAGACTAATAATTCATTGTACAAACATTTGGAAAAATACCCTGAGCATGTTTTTTTTTATTTTTTGGGTTGGATGTGGTATACAAAAATCTGGAAGGTGGGCCAAGGGTGGATTTGATAAGAAAACTATGTGGCAATTAAAATGAAATGCATGCAGTGTTTTCTAGGACTTGGTTTCTGTGGTTAGAGTTTGCTCTTTGGTTCTGAGTCTGTTTTGGCCTTCTGACTCAGTTGCTTTGTATTTCCTATGATCTTATGACCTCTTGTGCCTATATTTTTATATTAAGCATTTGTTTTGATTTTTTTGCATTAAAACAGTTTCTCCCAAAGCTTGCCATGTTCCTTCTGCTGTTTTCCCATGAAGTATATTACTCCAATTAGTTTTACACAGTTAATCTTTTTTCCATATAGTATGTTATCAATCTTCTGTGCACTGATCTAGATTTCAGTTTGGCAGAATTATCTAACAGCAGTTTAATAGTTTTAACCCCATGACCACTGCACATCAAAGGTTGTAAAACTTGACATGAAGTAACAATCATCTCCTTAGGAACAGACAATACCCAGTATATGCTCTGTCCCCTGTAGGTTTATCTACAATCTGCAGGAAGTGTTGATCCTGTACATACGCTGTAAATAATTTCCTTAGTAATGTTGTAGAATCAATATTATTCTAGATGTGTGACTTGTAAATTCATGTCCTCAGATATAATCATGTTCCCTTACATGTTTCATGCAACAAATGCACAAATGCCTCTAGGTCATCAGTGCTCCACTCCGGTTGTCTACACACTACAGTAATTGCAATTTGTTCCAAGTTTTTTTAACTGTCATGGATGGTTACACAACCTACTATATTGGTGTTATCATCAAAGATGTAAGAATCTCAAGTCTCATAATGGTCTTTAATCCCTATCATAACACCACCACTTGATTTTTTGGTAAGAATGTCTGTTAAAGTAAAAATACTTTATACCTTTACAGAACTGGTTTGCAATCACTGTTCTTTAACCATGTTTCCCCAAACAGCATCACCAATGGTATGTGAGTGCAGCAAATCTTCCAATTTAAAAAAAAGAAAAACTTTGTTACTAATGCTACTTATAGTAACAACCATTGCAGAGAAGTCAAATGTTGCTATCCTTAAACTGTTAAATTTCTTACCTGGCAAAAGTCATGTCTTGTGTTAGTCAAGAAATACAATATATCTGATACAAAACTTTTCTTTATTTTCCTTGTTTTGAAACCCACCCCCAAAACACTGATGTGAAACTTAGAAACACTAATCCACTACTGTTTTGCAAAATGACAATTCTCTGAATATGTTTCACCATCAATGAACTGCTAAGCACTCTCACGTACAAGCATGTGTGTGAGTGCTCACACACACACACACACACACACACACACACACACACACACACACACACACACACACTCACACCACACAGACAGATACACACACACGTTCATTTGAGTTGGTTGATGGGTAAACATACCTCTCAACCCCTCAGAGCAAGAAATCTGGACAAAGCCAAAAATGGGGGCAGGAGGTAAATGCCCAAAAACAGGGACAAATTTTTAATATTGCTCCTATAAACTTAGAAAGTTGGCAGAATAACTGGCTTTGCAGTATTATGTATCTTCTGAAGGATATGAAATCTGAAACTCGAATGTCTGCCATTATTTATTATTTAGTGACTTCAGTCCCCAATGATTTGCCAGAAAACTACTCATTTTATGAGGAACAGACCAAAATATGAGGAAAAATCTGGACTTTCTTTGAAAATCTGGATAGTTGAGAGGTATGTGAGTAAACCAGCAGCCCACTATAAACCCAATGAAATATAATCTACTCCAAGTCTATGGCACTTCAATACTGGTTATATTTCATTAAGGGGTTCATAAGTTTAACAGTTCGATACATTTTTCATTGTGCACTAGAAAAAAAAAGAAACAGCTGCAGTTTTAGTTACTTACTTATGACAAATGAGAAAAATCAATAAAAATGTTTTATTCACATTCCATAGTCATAGACTGCAAGATGATGAGGACACAACATCAGTGAAACAAACAGACTTCTTGATGACAAACAGATGTGAAACCAAGAACTTACATATCATGTTTATGACTTATATTTAGGTAATAGTTGTAAATTTTGCAGCTTCAACCACACAAAGGATGGTACACATTGCTTCCAACAACTGTAGATACCATGCAAAAAAGTGAATGCTTACAGTACATGGTAAAGGTAAGTAATGTCACTTGGACTGAATTCTCAATGTCTCCCGTGAGATAACTACTGATTTTTAATGCAGCAAATTACACATATAGCTATAGATCACAACTTCTTTATTGAAGACTCAGAGACAAAGCCACAAAATAAAAGGAGACAAAGACAGAATATCAGGGACAGTTTTTAAATATTAATTCAATTCACTTAAAACATATAGGTTCTGTATTAACATGCACTTTCTGAACAATAAGATGCATGTTACTTTAATTTCTGCCATTCTCTACCAACTGTAATCTGCAGCAATTTACCAGAACACCAACATTTTTATGGGGGACTGGTCAAAAAGGGACAGTTGAGAGTTATGAAGTTAGTCTCCAGCTTACATAACCTAGACTTGTTTTCTTCATAAATGGTCTAAGGCATTCCTCCAACACATTACTTATTTAACTCAAAAGATTCCTGGCACTGCTGGAAATAAATGTATCATCCCTCCTGTAATGCACACATAAGTGCATACACATATGTGCACACACACACACACACACACACACACACACACACACACACACACACACACAAAATTACTTTTTGCCAACTTGGATAGGCTGACTGAGCCAATTTCAGGCCCCTTTTCTTAGGTTCACAGATTAGTACTATGCTAACTGCTCTTCTGGGCCATTTTAAGCCTAGCCAATTATCCCACATGAGGGTCAAACCCTGCACTTTGTGTCTGTAAGATAAACACCTTAACCATTATGCCAACCTCCCAACCAAACTCATAGATAATCCAAGGCCACTAAGATTTATGAGCACTCATGCCTTGACAGTACCCTCCATCAGGCAGCACCTCCTTTCTGCAGGAGGGCCATACCAGTTAATCATGGAGTAAATTTGTAGATACCCATCCAGTCTAGACAGTATGATGAAATGAGGGCTTGTCTACCTAAAGTGATGACATTACACCTTTTAGCATTTAGCTTATTTTAGTACAGCAAGAGTTTACCAGGTAGAGTTCATCCTAGGCAGTTTGAGTGTCATAGAGTGACTCAACAGCTGCCAATTTGCAGTCATCTGCAAATTTTGCTAGCCAGAGGTCTTTGCTGTTTGCTTGGAGATCAGAGAAGTAAAATTAAAAAGGAGTGGTCCCAGCACCAAAATCACTGGTAACTTTAGTACTTTCTTATGAGGCAGCTGCAACCCACACTGTGTAGGTGCTGTCTTTTTGCCAGTTTGCCATCCATCTTACCACATAAGATGTGATTTTAAAGCATTTAGCTTTTGTATGATGCCACCATGGGAAATGGTGTTTTCATTGCTACCCTGATGAGAAAAGCTCCAAGAAGACAGTCAAAATACAGTATACACATGACAGAAATACATAACAGTACTGGTAAGTCAATTATAAAAACACAGCTACAATACTTTGCTTCTATTACATCACAACTGAAGAACATATTAATACAGAGCTGTTGTACTTTACATATTCATTTTCATATGCATACATACTTACTGTGTAGATATGCAGGCTCTAAATATTTACCAATTAATTGTGGTTGGGATAAAACTGGAATTACATCTTAGAATACAGTGGCTAACACTAAAAATAAATAAATATAACTATGTATACGTATATAAAATGTGTAATCTAAACACAATTGACACAACTACTTTGCCTATCGAAAAAAATGATCCCATACCCACTTCATTGCACACGGCCACACATGTCCAAACTCTACACTCTCAATTGAAACACAAATTCATGGACACATACATATTAATTATAAGTATAAATTACATAAGCAGACTGCCCCATAATGCAAAAACACAGACTTTCTCCCTATATAACCCACAGCAATAAATACAACATGAAAAGTATTTTTTAAAGGGTGGAAAGCCCCCCCCCCAAACCCACATGACTTTAAATATACCATCTATGAGAGTGCAAAATACTGGAGAAAAGGGCATGTTCTCAGTTCCCAGTGTACAGTGACCTCACACAAAAGGACACATTTCAATAGGATGCACGCCTGTAACGCAAACAAATGTACTATTTTAGGTAACTTGGGCTTTCAGTCAAAAGAGAGACTGCCCAAAACATTTGATGAGCTGTTTCCTTCATGGCCTGAATGGAACATGTACACACATGCACATATGCGTACACATTATATACACATACAGAACAATATATGAGTCTCATATCCTCTGATAAACTAATATAACTGCTAAACTTGGGTTGGTTGGCACAGAATCTTACTTTCTGGCAATGAGAACCTTTTGTTATTCTTCAGTGCACTGGTTTCAGCTTGTCCATATACTATGCTAGGTGACAGTTTACTAGATGTGTGTAAAGGAAATGATGCCGGTTTTCTTTGACCATCATTATACATACCTCATTATATTTCAGTACATCCCATAATCCTGTTAGCTTTACTACAAGCCTACTACACCTACACTAGCACATTTGTTTAAGAATACTCCAGATGAAAACTTCTCAGTTCTATCCCAGTACTGCTGTGCTAACTCTCATTCTATCTATATAACACTTCTTTTCTGCTTTGTATTTAACTGTTTGTTAATGTGGAAGCACACAACTGACACAATTGCTTTCTGCCCTCTTCCTTCAGCCAAAAGATTAGACTTACACACAACTGCAGACTACACAAATAGTTCAAGAGTAGGGGATTGTGTAAAACCCTACTACAGTGCACAGTGACACTGCACAGTACACATCCAGCAGCTTTCAACTGACCATGATTAAAGAAAAATGAAGGCCGCTTGATGAAACAGTCATCATCCTAGTGCAGAAAAGCCACGGTATTAGAATTAATTTAATACGGAAGCATTACTGCGGGTTATGGTAAATTATGTTAAATAAAACAAAACTGGACACAATGTGTACATTTAGTTTGTTGTGGTTTGATAAAAAACAATAGCTGACTAATCTGTCTTTGCATTCCTTGTGAAGATGGAAAACCATATTGTCTTTCTCAATTTCTCATGATACTTCCATGAGAATATCTATGATAAAGAAAGGAAGAAGTTCAGAAAAGGAGAAATTGCAAAGAATTTTTCTTGACTATAAGATTATGTTGAGCCCCACTTTTGAATAAGGTAGTATTGTTTACAGACAGAACCATTCCTATAGTTTACATGATATAACATGCATTAAAAGGCTATACCTTTCTTCCCTGTTGTACTTCTTGAACTGAACTGCTGGCAGTATTGATCTTGGGTACTCTTTATACAAAGTCCAGTATGCTGTCTGCTCAAATTCTACACAGAATTACAGAAATTCTGCCTGCTTAAATAAAAAATAAAAAATAAATAAATAAATAAGTAATCAATATTAGTAGAAGTGGAAAATTTGATGGCAGACTTGTAACAAACAATGGATTAGAGTAGACAGTGACATACATAAGCATTGTTACTGTGCCAAGAATACTAATATATTGTATTGCTGTCCTTGTCATTGGGCTTTCATTAAGTCATGGATAAGTGAGTTATACTTCACGTCTTCCTTCTAGTGTAGTAAATAAATGTTGCATTTTATATAATATGGCACTTAAGCAATTTCTTGTCCTACCTGATAATAATACTTACGTGATGTATGCAGTCATTCTGATGAATCCCACTGTCAGCGAACTGTGATTAGTGGAGGATTCCATTTCATGCACTTTTTATATATGATAACTACAGCTGATACCTAACAGAAATGTTCATAACTAAGGTCATTTAAGGAAGTCAAAACACGAGGTATACCTACCTCAGAAAAGGAGAGTGCAACAGAAAGGTAAATGTTCTGAAGGACGTAAAGGAAATGTCAAGATCTTACAAGGATGATGACGAACTGCTGGACCATCTTCAGAGAGTGGTGGGTTTACAAGTAGTTGTGAGACTTGCTTCTATCACACAGCAACTATATGAGTCTAACATTTTTGAAAAAACATTTGGATCTCAAACTAAATTCAAATGTATATTTTTTCTGTGTGTGTGTGTGTGTGTGTGTGTGTGTGTGTGTGTGTAACAATGCAGAAGGCTTCACCCTCTATTCCTTTGTTTAATATAATCAACTTCAAAGTCAAAGCACCTCAAGGGAAAGTGGAATTTCCTTTTGTGATGAATCTCAGTTTGAGTGCATGTTCACACTCGGAGCTGTTCACATAGGCAGCATTCATAGTGTATATACATTTATAGCAAAATTATACAAGCCAAGCATAAAGCATGCAGTATAAGAACACAGCTCTCAACTTCTTTGCACAAGAACAATCCCAAAAATAAGAGTGGTGGGGAAACAAATGCCCAAAATCAGGGACAAGTTTAAATATTACTCTAATTCACTAGCTAAACAGATTTTACATTAACATGCATTTTTGA
Source organism: Protopterus annectens (assembly GCF_019279795.1). Classification (NCBI taxonomy): domain Eukaryota; kingdom Metazoa; phylum Chordata; order Ceratodontiformes; family Protopteridae; genus Protopterus; species Protopterus annectens. The sequence goes on along the minus strand of NC_056745.1, from coordinate 660,888,797 downwards.
TTTACCACGAAATCAAAACTTTTACAAGGTATAAGGCAAAAATGTTATGCAAAATCAGCAATGTTTTATAAAATCAGACAAAGATGAGAGGTGTGCATAAGCAACATTGTGGGAGTAATTAATGAAAGAGAATAATACAATGTGAGGAAATGCAAAGGGTTAGGTTACAGACAAAAAAGGACACAAAATGTCGTGTATAAAAAGCATCATTTGCTCACACGTATGTGTTGGAAGTTACAAGCAAAGCAATATCAGGGCGGGTGGAGCTTTCCCAACTGGAATTGGGGCTCACCGTCCTTCTAAAAGTGTGAGTTTTTTCTTTTTCATTGTCTGCCTTCGTTTCTCCTACCTTGGTCTCTTATTAATGTATATATTGCTTACATTTCACAGGAAGAACTTAAAAGGGAGAGACCTGTAGAAAATAGATCCCTGAGGTCATCAGCAAGGATTCAAAGCCAATGGCAATAAAGCTTTCTTTCAACCAAACAGGCCACAAAGCAATTTGACTGCCTGTAAAAGTAGTAAATAATTAACTTAGATTCCTAAAACATCTGCACTGAGAATTTGAGACAAGGTGTGCATACAGCATATTATGGAACAGCTTTGAGTTAGGGACATCTTCAGCTAGACCTCTACTGCCAGAGGATAGAGGATGAGAATGTATATCAAATGCAAAATGTCAACACATATCCATGCTCTCCTCCCAAGAATTCAAATGTCTTATGGATTAACAAAAGGCTGACTATCTAACCTACTGCCATTGGTTCCAGGTACCCAGCAATTCTGCTCAATACATTCAGCTGTAGGAAAGTAGGTTCCTACCTCACATTAGGATATTCTGCATTACCATATAAGTACAGTTCTTAGCAATATGTTATTGTAGATCAATTATGAAATAATAGTGTTTTCTTCAGTCAGTTATGTTAACAAGAAGGTTTTATCTAACCATTCCAAACTTGTAAGACACTCAATAAAAAAAAAGAAAACAACCCAATTCCAAGTCCCACTTCTTCTCTGTGCTGCTACAACCATAGATTCTATTTAGATTGGAGATGCAGTGGTCACCTTCCCCAGGAAAAGTTTCTTGTTGCAGTTGCATCTGCTGAGGAGTGGTACATGTGCCGAACAGACAGGTATACATAGTAAGTTTATTCTCCAGTCTGTTTTTCTGTCAATTATATTAGATCCAAGTTTTACAAACAAAGGGGCAGGATTACTGGTTTTGTTTGCAAAAGTGAAATGATATATGTTCATAACAATAATCTGGCTGGAACTGAATGCATAGGCTTTCTCAAGATAGTGACTAGAGGTTGGTGGTCTGTTTCTGCATAGGTCTACCATAAACAAAATCATGGAACTTCGAGCATGCAAACACAATTGCCAAAAGCTCGCTCTCGATCTGAGCATACTGCATTTCAGTTTAGGTAAGAGTTCTCGATGGACAGGTAACAGGTTGACTCTCTTGTAGAATGACTGCACCTAGACTGTATTTCGAAGCATCGCATGAAAGAGTAACTGGCTTGTGAATATCATAACATTTGAGAGTTGGTGGACTAGAAATTCTGCATTTCAGGACATCAAATGCTTTTTGGTGCTGCTCTAACCAAGACCAGGATACATCTTTACATGTCAGCTCTTTAAGTGGTGCTGAAAGTTGGCTCAAGTCTGGAATGAACTTGCCTAGGTAGTTAACTATACCAAGAAAACCTTGCAGGACTTGAACTTGTCTGGAGCCGGCATCTCGAGAATGGCTGTTTGTTTAGAAGGGTTTGGTTGTAGGCCTGGACAAGTAAATAAATGACCAACATAAGTAGCCTCTTGTAGCCCGAATTTGCATTTCTGTGGATTGAGCTTAAGATTCACTTGGCATGCTCATTCCAGACCTTTTCTGAGGTTTCTGTCATGCACAGCTTCACCATTACCTCCTACTAGTATGTCGTCCACTATAATAGCACAAGGATACCCAGAAAAAGTTGCTCCATTGCACGCTGGAAGACTCCACTTGCAAAATTTATCCCAAATGGCATTCTCAAAAATCTGTACCTGCCAATTGGAGTACTGAAAGTAGTGAGCAGTGATCATTTCTTATCAAGCTGAATTTGCCAAAATGAAGTCTTTGCATCTAAGACAGAAAAAACTGTGACATTTGGCATAAGAGCTGTGACTTCTTAGACTGTGCGCATTGGATGATGTGGTCTTGTTAGTGCTTTGTTCAAATCTGAGCTTTTCTCATGAGCTACCACCATGGAAGATACCTACTCAGTAGGTTCATCTACTGGACAAATCACACCTTGTTGTAGCATTTTACCTAGCTTGGCTTTGACTCTGCCCTGCATGGCTATTGGAACTTTTTAAGCTGGCTTGATAACTGGAAGCTTCCCTAGTTTGTCGTCAAAAAGGTCAGCATAGGTGGAAAAATATACCAGGTGAAATTAGACTAGTGGTCTTTTAAGCTAACATGATGGACTTCCTTGTTAAATGAAACCAGTCCCATTTTCAAACTGTCTCTGAGCCCTAACAGTGACTGGACATGCCGCTTGACCACATAAAATAACAAGTCGTAGCATCTCCCAGCAGAGTAATATGAAAGCAGTACTGAGCCTTCAGTCTGAATTTCTTCACTTCCATAAGCAACAAGCTTCGCACACTTTGCCAAATCAAGCCTTTCACCATGACACACACTAGCAAATGTTGCTGCTGACATGACATTGCACTTAGAACCTGTGTCAACTGTGAGCTCTGTGGGTTTTCCATTTAGCCAAACAGCACAAAATACTTCATTCTTTGCCCTTAAATCTACCGCAGTGACTGTTTCATGAAGCACAGACACACCATCAACATAAACAGTAGGGTTGCAGCTTTCTAATTGATCAACTCGTTTCTTTAAATGTTCCCTTTTAATAAAAGAATGTGGGCCTTTTGATTTACACAACCTCTTGAAATTTTTCCACTTATTACATTTGTGGCATTGCTGATCAAAGCCTGAACATTTTTTCCCTTTTAGACTCGTGATTTTCACAATAATGACAGTTGGCAATGAAACTGGGCAAGCATGCACCCTCACCCTTATGCCTGTTTGCTGACTCACTCTTACACTTCGCTGAGACTGTGCAAACTCTAGAATTTGCTGGAAAGCTCTGGGGTTTACCAGTGAGTGCTGCAGGGTTTACAGTTGCTGCCATGTGCTTGGGCCTGTTTCTTTTAACCATGTGTGACATACTATCAGCATGAGCTCTAGAAGTTACTGGAAGCATGCATCTCTCATTTGTAAGCATATTTGTGTGCTTTTCTGTGGGCTCGTATATCTGACAAACCTCAATAGCCTTATTCAAAGGTAAATCACTGCCACAAAGCAAAATCTCTTTCTCACAGCATCATCTTTAATACCACACACAAGTCTTTTTCATCAACTCATCCCTTAAATCATCAAATCTGCATGTTTTAGCCTTATTTCTCAAGTCAGTTATATATGCTGCAAAAGTTTCACCAGACTTTTGATCTCTTGTGTAAAATAAATGCATTTCCATTGTAACATTTGTCTGGGGGTTACACATTTCTCTAAATTTACATTTTAAGCACTCAAGAGTCCTCCCTTGACTCACCCCATACAACAACATGACAGTTTTCCCCATCTCTTGCAAAGACAGCAGGTGCATACAGGAATATACACTTTGTATGGCTTCTGACCAGCTAAATTAAGTAGAATAAATCCCTTTGTATGATTATCTTTACCGGAAAATACAGCCTGTATGAAAATGTCACACTCTTGCTCAAACAGTCTCCAGTTCTCTGCAATATTATTGTCAAACACAAGTGCAATGGGTTTTCGAAATCCATCTGCCATGCCCATAAAGTATGCACAAACACAATGAAAATATGGCCCTTACAATTATGTCTGGACAAACTGTTCTGTGAGCTTGTAATAATATTCAAATAGACAATAAACTCTTCGAAACACTGTACTTTGCGAAATATGCTCTAAAATGGATGTAGCTTGTGAAATAACTACTGTAATACTGCACAAACATGCGAACACTTTATACACTTCTGATAACTTGGATAGCTTCAATTAATATGAAAAATACGTGCTTAGTGAAAATGTGGTCATTTCCTCTTATTTTATTCATTTTATGCAATTCAGACTTTATTTCAAACATTTTCCGTAGTAATTTGAACATTTTTATCAATGTCTGATATATCGGTTTATTCAAATATCATTTAGAGCGTTCTGTATGCCTCATTTCATATTTTGCGAAAAAGAAATTATTTGAGCAAGTTTTAGCATCTGAAATTCATTTCTGACCTGTTTTGCGAATTATACATGCATTAGGGAATGATCCACTCCTATATATTCCTCCAACACAAACTGGGTGCCTCTCAGACAAACTGAAGTAACTGGAGCTCTTTCTAACAACAAGTTGTTTTGGCCATACTTCCTTTAACACCATGCCCTGCAGAAATGCTGCTTCTGACACCATATCGCTCACCCCCCTCTAACACAGATGACAAGTAGGCGAGGTATTTTCTTTAGATGCTTTAATACGTAGAAACACATCAGGATGGATAGGAGCATCATAAAACATAAACAAATTGATTAACAGATAGACCTTATATACATGCTTACATCTCAACAGCTTACTACAAAATGGCAGTCAGGCTTGCACAAGCTCAGTATTTATACACTTGTATAAGCCCTTGGATAACTTCTTAAAGGTACATACACACACACACATTGACATACAGATGAGTAACCGTAAATTCACTACAGAGGTTCCACCTGTGTTCCTCTTGGACACGGGCATTAGGTGCTGATCGTGGAAATAAGAATAGAACTTTGTTAGGCTTATAAGGGCCCTAGGGCCATTAGCCTAGAAACTTCCTATGATCCTATGACCAATCTAGCAGTGTGATTGTTTTTTATGCAAATGGAAACACCTCCTTTTGTTTTTTTCCTTTTCAGAGGTGGTCTGAATGTGTGATAGGAACTGTAGCCTTGCACTGCCATGGTGCTTTCCACAGCCTTGTAACTGCACAGACATCAGCATTATCCATGATGAGGAGAGCTTCCGGGGAGTGCAGTTCCTTGTTAAGACTTTTAACACTGAGCAGTAGTACTTTCAACTTAGCATTAGAAGAATTTTTACAGTGGTAGATGTTTTGGTTTGGCACTGCCTAAGGCACTATTAATGCCTTGGTCAGTATTTGAAAGCTTAGCGGTGACAAGTGCAAACCATCTCTAGCAAATACGTGTGGTCTGTCGATCATGTCATTCCAGGCTAACAAATATTGGATACCCTTGGAATGACACCAGTAGCTAAGCCAGTTGTTGAAGTCAATCATTTTCTGTTTGTATTGTGATATCATTATTGGTGAGGGTAGAATGCTGCTCAGTGTGAAGCTCATAGCCACCTGTGACACGTATTCAGAGATGTCCATCAAGTCTCTTTTCATATAGTCCAGGGAGGTATTTCTCAGGTCATTCACACTCCCATGGACCATGACCGAGTCATACTGGTACTTGTGCTTGAGTGACCCGAGTGCCTGCATGATCTGGTGAACAGTGGCCCCTGACAGGCAACTGACTGTAACCCTATCTTTACCTAACCTGGTTGGGGGGCATTCGTGCGTCTCACAATGGAGTCTCTTATGACCAAGATGTATGAACGTGTGGTGTTTATCTTTAGGGGCTTGCATATGGAGACACCGTGATGTGTATTTTTACGTATAGTGGTTAGTGCTGATGTGGGGTTTTTTTGCAATGATTATATGTCAAGACATCATTTTCTGAAGGAAATGATGTGCATGTGCTGACAACCTGTTTGTCATTTGATTTGTCAGTATGTGAGAGTCATGTCTGTCTCAGTTTTCATAGTGTAACTACATTTCTCACATACTGTGTTTGTTTGTTTCAAGATTAAGTGGCTGTCAGTATACATGAGGCAATTGCTACATTGCCTCAGGATGCACATGTTCACTAGGCTGGCCACAGAGATAGCAAGAAAGTGCCTCTCCATGGTTTCAGGTTACTGTACCTGGTGTTGTCCCCGGATTTGCCCCCCTTTGCCCCCCCCCCCAAAAAGCAACAAAATGCCTGGGGAATGAAAGAGGTGCCAGGCAGAAATACAGCACATTTGTTTTCCATACAATAAATCTCAAATATAATACTGAATTTATGTGTAAAAAGATAGAGACTGCACTACTTTGAGAATCCTGCTGATTTTCAGGTACAGCAATCTCAGAGTTATTAATAGCAGAGATTTGGGGGGAGCTATCAGAAGATGCAGGGGATATAATGCCTCCTTCAAAAAGGCTTTTTAATCAATTTGCACCTACAATGCAGTTTATATTATGTGTCAATCAGCACCTACAATACCATTTCCCAGAAGGATGTCCCAAGCACTGCTGCAGCCCTTATGTACACTGTGCACTTTAATTAAATTTTGCAGAGTATAAAAAACACTTTCAGATGCACAAATGGGGTCACAGAGTTCAGCATGTGTGCATTGGTTAAGTGTATAGTCAAATAAGTTCATTTACTATTGGACATTTTAGAGAAAAAATCCTTTTAATATTTAAATGCCAGCCTGCACTAAAGAGCACTCAGGATTGGCCGATCGCACCCTATAACACTTTGCACCCAGGATGGCCACCCTCTTTGCCCCACCCTAGCTACACCACTAGGCTACAGTTAAAGATAGCCAAACATCTGATGTCACATCTTAATAGCAGTTAGTACATCTCTGCTAAGAACCACCCTCACTGCTTATCAGCCCAGAGGTTCTCACACTACTTCTGCTAAGAACTAGGCACCCAACTGCAACTCTTTCTATTCAGTGGAAGTTATCCGAGCTACAGGGATTTGCAACAACAGCATTAGCAAGGTCAGTGCTGAGAAACAATGTCTTAATCCACAGAAAATCACTGGGGAGTGACAGGATCAAACAGTTAATGATATGGGAGGGGAACCTCAATGATTGTGAGTTATAAAGTGTTACCTATGGAATAAACACTATACAAACTCATAGTTCAGCTTTTTAAGGACTCCTAAATAGTGATTTAGCAACATATTTTTCAAAGTGTGTATTTTATACTTGCAAGTGTGTGCATGCTTGAAAGAAAAAAGGTCAGTGAAGGACTGCAACCTGCAGAGTTATGCAACTTTGAGTAAAAAAAAAAAAATTTGTATAAAGTATGTATGCGTGATAATGCAGAGAAGCGGAGTGCAGTAGTTAACGCTAGCACTGTATTTTTCAGAAGAAAAACTGGTAGATTTTTTTTTAGAATAACTAGCAAACACCCATTCATTAGCAACAGTTGAAATGCCTTCTGGCTGGTAAATATCAGTTACGTCTGTTGGATGTAATCCATTTGTTCATTATGGTGACACAGCAAATAGTGCTGTCTGATTCAGGCTCTCTGGTTCAGTCCTCGCATCTGGATACTGTTGGGTGGGGTGTGTATATATTTTATGGTTACTTAGATTTCTTCTCTCAAACCAGAAACTTGCTACTTAAGAGTTAATGGTATTTTGGGAACATAAAGTTTGTACACGTATATTTATTTTGTGTGGTTTTGTCACAGTTTTAATCAGAGAGGAGCACAAGAGAAGGAATAAGTAAACCAGTCAATCAATACATTTCAACATAATAAAAGCATTGGAAAGTTCTGAAATGCACCGGACACAACAAAGAGCAGACTCTGCATACATTAATGTTTTCTGCACTGAAAGCCTTGGTGGAATTTTGCATGGTCAAGCTCTCACTGTGTGATGCTTACACTGTAGGCTAAAGAAATGCTATACTAATTTCTTTTTTTCTTCCATACAGTGTGGCAGTACCACCCCATCTGTAGTTATTTATGTATTTATTTATTTTAGTTTATTTACCGGGGGTAGTACACTGACCACTATAGACCATTTGGAGGAATAGCCTGGGTGTTACTGTGCACATTACCACTTTATATGATGCCATCATCATCGATGCAAACTGAAATCACAATTACTCCAGACTTGATGGTTGTCATTTTCTTTACACCCAGAATTTTTATAAGTTAGTGTTTACATGAAATACCAGTTCAGAGGATGGAATGGCATCACTTGCCCCCCCCACACACACACACAGACAAAACATTATTACTGGAGTGTTGTAGGTACCTAGCCAAACCACAGCAGATACCACAGGAAGGTCCTTAGTGAAAGAAGGGCATCAGTACTTTTGCATACTCATAATGGCACCTAAAACGTTAAAGGACACTATAAAGTACATCTCAAAAATCCATAAATGAACATATTTTGCAGAGGTGTTGCTGACACAAGTATAATATACATGGCTCAAGGAAATTATTTGGGAGTTTTCCTGTCATCCCTCTTGAATCTAGAATCTGCAGATTAATTAATACCCTATATTGCTAGATTTTCTAACCAGCACAAAGAACTGCAGAAACTACCAACCTGATGTACAACATGTATCTATCTATCTATCTATCTATCTATCTATCTATCTATCTATGTTTACCGGGAAAGTCTGACTTCGATTAAACCCTTTTTCAACGGAGGCCCAATAAGAAATGCTCCAACAATTTTACAAAATATTAAAAAAAATCAGGTTGACATTTTTAGAGATTAAAGATTTTACATGTGTACTTGGACAAAATCATAAATACAGATTACAGGCAGGCTTAACAGTTTTACAGTAGGGTCAGATTCACACAGCTTTTACCATAGATTCTAATTCATACAAGTACATGTACAAGTGAAAATGGACAGTTAAAACATTCTTTCTTACAATACAGTTGTCGTAGCTGAATAATTATGGTTTGGTTGGAAAAGGCAAACATAGACCTATACAAGTTCTGTTTGTTAAGAAGGTCAGAGTTATTACAGTGTGAAGATTTAAGTTGGAAAGGTAGTATTTATAGGGAAAGTGGAGAGTAGAAGTGTGGGGGGGTCTAATTTAGTAATAAGAGGTGTCAGAAAGGGAGAAGGTATGGAGGTGTTAATACACAAGTACGCAACAGTAGAGTTACTAATCTGCTACATAAGTTGGGGTAGAGGTAAGAGGATTATTAGTGGGGACATACCTCTCATCTGTCCAGAATTTCACAGAATGTCCACATTTTTGCCTCATAGTGTTGGTCTGTTCCGCATAAAAATTATAAAAAACGCAAGTTCAGTCCCAGTAAGGCAGCAAAAAATGTTGTTGTTGTTTGTCTTTCGGCTTTTTCCTAGTAAGGGGTCGCCACAGCAAAACTCTAATGATTGGCAGTAGATTTTTTTTACAAAACGCCGGGGTGCCAGCTCAACGCCCAACCTTCAACGAAGGCATGCCCATTTACGCACGCATGTCTTTCGAATGCTACACCCAACCACAGGGAGGACATGCAGACCTCACTCAGAAGGCCCTCCCAAGCCACACCGAGAATCGAACGGGAGAACCTCTTGCTGTGAGGTAACAATGCTACCGCCGTACCACCGCGGCATTTATTATAGTAAGGCAGCAAAAAATAAAACTTCCAAATGGAAATAAAGACAAAGTTTAATCTTACAAGGTAAGCGCTTTCACGGTTGGTAACCACTTCATCAGACAACAGCACATTAACACAATACAGTTTAAAAAGTAGTAATAGTTAATTAAAAACACTGCTTAATTAACGAGTAAAAAACAATTACAGCATTTAAAACTAGTATCTAATAAACACTCTAAAGAATCCCTGGTGCAAAAAATCTAAGTAGGAAGCATAATATACACAATCACAACTTTAAAAATACTTATATTGTATTAATGTTAAGTGGTCTCTGTTTTAAACATGGTTTTAATGAAACCATGTCATTAATACCGGGGTGGGTGTCAGCCTTGGAAAAATAAAATCCATTTCTGTTTGCATGCTTCTGCCTTACATTTCAAGTCACCACCCCTAGTCCCTTCTGGTACTACTTATAAAACAAAAAACTTAAAATAATGATCTCCCCCTACTTCAATTACATGTTTAGCTAAAGAACTAGTACACCTGCAATAACTGATGTCACGTAGATGTTCTAAAATCCTGTCTCTGAAGGGACGGTTTGTTTTCCCAATATAATAGGCATCACATGCTACACACTTAGTGTAGTACACAATATTCTTAGTACTGCAGTCTGCATAAAAGGGAAACAACAGAGCAACGAAGTCTTGGATGCACAAAGCTAGAAGCACTAAAAATATGTTTGCATGCTTCACAGTGTCTACATGGATAGCTACCAAACCTCTGGGACTCCAATGTCAAGCTACTCCCTTTCCTGTAGCACAGTTGCTGTTTGACTGTCCTATTATTCTTAAAAGAAAAGTTGGGTTTATCACCAACAATACCTCTAAGGTCATGGCTCGTGTACAGAATATTCCAATTCTTCTTTATTATATTACAGCATATATTCACATCACTCGAGAAGGTTAATGGAAACCTAACCTTCCTAACATTATTTTCTCCCTGAAGCAAGGAGGGTGTAGGTGTATCAGAAAAAAATAGCTTACCTCTGGTATTCCTATCTAAAAATACAAGCCTAATACATTCATCTACCTCTCTCTATAAAGTCATGCTTGAGTTTATCAAATGCTGTTTTCAACTCAGTGTCATCACTATGTAACCTCATCAACCTCAAGAATTGTCCTTTAAGTATATTACATGGAATGTGTCTAGGATATTAGCTCTGTCTATGTAGCAGAGTATTTTACCTCACAACTTTCCTGTATAAACCTGTGTGGAAACTACCCAATTCATTCTTGCTAACAGTCACATCCAGAAATGAAATACTAGAGTGTGAGTAAGTTATTGTAAACTTTAAAAACGTTGTGGTAGTATGCAGGTAATCCACAAGGACAACAACTCTGTACATCACCTTGCCACAACAGAAAAACATCTTCAACAAAATGTCTATACCACAGAAGTGATGGGTTTGTGTTAAAGACCTTGTCAATTTCCCATTTGGCCAGCACTAGGTTGGCATAGCTATTGGCGCAAGCCATGCCCATAGCTACGCCAACCTTCTGCAGACAGTAATCTTTACCAAACAAAAACACATTGCTCTCTAGAACAATCTCTTTGAGTTCACATAACAACCTTACTTTAACATTAGTGTAATAGTTACCTTCAGTCAATAGTTCTCTAATATTTTCTACGCCACAGTCATTTGGTATCACAGTAAACAAAGACCCTACATCAAGGGTAACAAATAATAGCTCTTTATCCCTATCTATAGCTTGAGTCCCCTGATAGAGATCTTGTAAGAAATTCTTTGTATCCCTCAAAATAGTGGGTATTACATCCACAATAGGTCTCAAAGACTTCTTTACATAGATAGAGAGGTGTTCTGTAACCCACCCTCGGCCAGACACAATAGGGCGCATGGGTGGGTTAACAATTTCTTACAAGATCTCTATCTTATGTGATTAAACTTTGTCTTTATTTCCATTTGGAAGTTTTATTTTTTGCTGCCTTGCTGGGACTGAACTTGTGTTTTTTATACTTAGTTATTTTCTTGTTATTTGTCCCATATCTTGGTCATTGGTTGTTTGCTTATTTCCACGTAAAAATTGTTGTTTTCCGGATTTTTGTGTTAAATCAGTGAGGACTGAATTCATTAAATAATGACAGGTATTTGAGTTTCGGACTTCATAACCTTCAGAAAAATGCATGGTCACACAAAACCTTTTATTCTAGCAATTTTCCAAGTTAATGAGAGCAATATTTAAATTGTGTCCTTATTTTTGCGTCTTTGTCCCCTACATTATGTTTGGGTATGTCCAGATCTTTTGTGCTAAGAGGTTGAACAATATGGTGGGAAGGTTATGAAGGGATACTGGGAGATGTGTAACTGCAAGCAGAGAGGAAGGGTGATGTCTGTAGTGAAACTGTAATGTATAAAGCGAGGTTTGATACTAGAGTATGCGGGTAGGTAGGATACCATATGAGATTATCCAGGAGTAGTGCAAGAGGAGAGCCAGTTACTGTTTAGGTGCTGTTTTGCCATTAAGATAAAGATGTGAAGCACACACAGAAGAATGACAGTAAGTGCATGAATGCAGGTTGTACACAAACCTGTGTCCTCTGAATGCAGGTTGTACACAAACCTGTGTCGTCTGAATGCAGGCTGTACTCACACCTGTGTCACCTGAATGCAGGCTGTACACACACCTGTGTTGTCTGAATGCAGGTTGTACACACACCTGTGTCATCTGAATGCAGGTTGTACACACACCTGTGTCATCTGAATGCAGGCTGTACACACACCTGTGTCATCTGAATGCAGGTTGTACACACACCTGTGTCATCTGAATGCAGGTTGTACACACACCTGTGTCATCTGAATGCAGGTTGTACACACACCTGTGTCATCTGAATGTAGGTTGTACACACACCTGTGTCCTCTGAATGCAGGTTGTACACAAACCTGTGTCCTCAGAATGCAGGTTGTACACAAACCTGTGTCCTCAGAATGCAGGTTGTACACAAACCTGTGTCCTCAGAATGCAGGTTGTACACAAACCTGTGTCCTCAGAATGCAGGTTGCACACAAACCTGTGTCCTCAGAATGTAGGTTGTACACAAACCTGTGTCCTCAGAATGCAGGTTGTACACACACCTGTGACCTCTGAATGCAGGTTGTACACAAACCTGTGTCCTCAGAATGCAGGTTGTACACAAACCTGTGTCCTCTGAATGCAGGTTGTACACAAACCTGTGTCCTTTGCTCTCTGTACTGTTGAAATGGTACATTCTTACTCATTTGTAAACTCGTCTGATACTGACTTCCTACACACTGCCAGATGTATCAACACATTTGGTGATACTCCTTTTAGCTTACATCTTCCAGGAGCTTTGAACACCCTATCTGAAGCCAATAGATCTGTAAACAAACATACCAATTTTGAATCCTCAATGTACATATTACTTCAAAATCACTGAATGTGTTGCTGTAGAATAACAATTGCACAAGCATTATTCAGGCATTATCTCCCTCTAACTCTTTCATCTTATTTACATAATTGTTTCTTTTTTTGAACATTTTCACATTTGCACTTCACCCGTCTTTCTTCTCAAAGGCATCCTATGCCCTCATCTCACATACTTCCTTTAACTTTAAAGCCTCATATCTCTGTCCCCGCTTCCCTTTACTTTTACTTTTATTAGTATTGCTCTGTCACACTTTCCTTTTTTCTGCATATCACACATTTTTGTTATCTTGCTTCCCTCTCCTTGAATCTAACTCCAGTGCACTACCCTTAACTGTCTTCGCTAAACAGCAGCCTCTTTCATAGACACACCTTACTACCCCTTCACACTCCACAATTAATCCATTTCTTTACATTTTTTCTGCAACACTATAGAACTGTTAAGGTGTTTCGTAACTGAATCTATTTCTATTTAAATATCTGAACATGACAGTAAGCTTTATTCAGACATTGCATTCTTGATAGTAAGTTTACATTGTATACAATTCAAAGCTGTATCTACTGCAGCATTTTTATTTACCGCAGAATGCTTCTGGCACTTTTCTTCCTAGGCCGCCACTAAAAATGGCCTAACACAATATACAAAAGAAAAAGAAAAAACAAATCAGTCCATCAATCAACAAAAAGGCGACATGATAATAATCAGTAAGGATTTGTGGGGCTGACACTATGAGACATACAAAGACTGAGTATAAGGTGGAGAATAAGAGTGGAAAGTTAGCCTAAATACAAAATGTACAGTAAGAGCATTCTCATCACAGATGAATAGAACGGAGATAATTGCTTTCAGTTGCTAGCTTGAATGTAATTCATTACATAACAGGAGTGCACAAGGGACTCGAATGAGGTATTAGAGGTTGGATAAACTCTTATCAGATCTTTATATTTTTATTTTTATTTTTATTGCTGTTGTTAGGCCATATGCACAATACTAAGTCACACTCATGAAACCCTGTAGATTTTTTATTATTATTTATTTATTTATTTATTTTTTGCAACTTCCACACGTCATGCACAACAACCCCTAGAATAAGGTTTTCATGCATATTATTTTATAGTGGTAAGTCATCTTAAAATCCCAACAACTTTAATGAAACAGGACTTTATAAGCTGTAATTCCTGAGAAACAGAACTGTGGAGAACTTCAGTAGGAACACTTCTAGTGCTGGATAAGAATGTAAGAACAGAAAGTTACACATAGTGTAAGGCTATGACATAGGCATGGAAAAGAAGTAATACAGTAGCATACTAAAACATAAAGGATTATAATTGTGTCTCTGATCATAACCAAGTTGCTAAAGGTTCAAGAAATGGGTGTCAAGATACTGACCTTGAGACCAGAGTGACGCCAAACAGATAATGCTAAATCAGCCAAAAGCAGAAAAATATGGAGATTTAAGCTGCAACATGACAGGAAATACAGACTTCTCAATAACGTTAATAGGAACTTTTTTAGTTTCAAGATCCATACTTTACAGACACCAGAGAGAGAGAGAGAAGACATAGGGGTAATCTAGAAAATGAGTTTCTTTTTAGCACTTGCCGCTGTTGATTCTCTAGGAGATTTCGAGAGGCAAAACTGCAGATGGTATTGTGCCTCAAGCCGAAAAATTAGGCTCAGCAGAATATTTTGACTTACAAACCTGCACTGACAAAGACATTTTGTACAGATGAAGCACTACAACAGAGAGGGAAGGAAGAGAAAAAACAAATGGAACACTTGGACAGAGTTTGGGGTCCCCTAAAGCAGATGGCACACTAGTGATGCTTGTCTTGTGAAGAAACCTTCTCCACAAGCACAACTGTTAAAACCTCACTCCATTTTTAAATAAATTCAGCAGCCCAAAAACCAATACAATAGGAAATATTAAAGGAATTTGTCTTATTCGGTCATTTTGAAGGACTAACTGTACAACAGTATCAGCTTTAGACAGAAAATGAACAACTGATACAGTAAACACACAACAAGCACAGAGACATTTATGAAAACACCCCCCAAGAAAAAAAACAGTACCATAAACAAAAAAGATAACGTCTGACAAGAAACTTTTAGATGAAATCAATATTAAAAAAAAGAATACAATGACAACATTATCTATAGGAATAAATAGATAAAAGTCATAAAATGACTCCTACTACTTTTCTCAAAATAGTTTGGTAAAGCAGCCTACATTTTTTGTATTCTTCCAACCTCTGTGTGTAGCAATGCTGATCTGGTGAAGGAGAACAGCAGAACACATTACTAGAATGACTTTGATTTGCCAAGTGATTCCAATATATCATCATTCCATACTAAGTATGGCACAATTCCATCATTTTAAACTTTAACACATCAAATTAACACTAACACAGAAAAGGCCTAATAACAGATAAGAGAAGCCATCTTTATGTAGCTAAATGCACATTCGAGACACTAAATCACACTGTTTTGCTACACAACTGTCAGGTTGTGGCTCCTCTGACACATTGACTAAATGTTTAATAGCTGCCTGAGCAACAGACCATTCTAAGTGAAGTCCAGCTTTAACTTATCATTGCCACATTCTTACAGGGAGTCAGGGAGTCCTGCAAAGTGAAGGATTTGGTGTAAAAAATCGAACGCAGAAAGAACCACAACAGGCTAGAGCAATGGATATCCAAATTAAGGGGAAACCAGTGGAACAGGAAGCAATTGGTCAGGTGCCATATCAAGATATTTGGGAGCCTTCCACAGGAAACCAGTATAAACATTCACTTGAAGCTAGACTGCAAGAGAAGGAACAGAAAACTCTGATGCAGTCAGTGCTGAGGAGTGATAGGCCAGTGAGTTCCCACATGACACAGCAACAGACGGCACAGGATGAAACTGAAGAGAAGGTGCCGCAGGAAAATGGTATAGAACTTTCTATAGAATGCCCACAGGAAATGGAAAAGAAGGGATGTGCCCTCAGTTTGGAAGAAAATGAGCTAAGAGAAGAGTTGCTTGATTTAATAAACATGGATAGATATATTAAGATCAATGAGAGCAAGACTGCAGAAGGTCAATAAAACCTCAAAAAGTCAGAAGTTTAATAAAACAAATGAACACAGTAATTAGGACTGTCCATGGGGATCCATGCGATATAACACAAGTAAACAGGATATATTATTGTGCAGCTAAATTAATAACTGATAAAGTTCTACCACAAGAACACAGTGTAGTGAGGGAAAGGAAGGGGAGAAATTGAACACCATCATGGAAGTATCGAACAGTGAAAGCTATAAAGCAATTAAGACAAGAAGTGTCACTCTTAGAAGACTACAGAAGTGGAAACAGATCAACAAAAATACCAAGAAAGACAGACATGATTAAAGCAATGCACAGTATTAGAACAGACTAGGATCTATCATGCACTATCGCAAATAAACTAAAAATTTCAGCACAGGTGGAAAAACATAGAAGATACACAGATAACTATAAAGGAAAAGTACAAAATAACCAATTTATTGATGACCCAAAAAACTTTTATAGAAAATTGGGAAATAAAGTAAAAGGAATTGAAAGACCGCCAAAAAAAAGAGGAAGTAGAAACATTTTGGAGAAGTATCTATGAAGATCCTGTGGAACATAACAAAGATGCTAAATGGACAGAAAATGTAAAAGAAAGAATATAAAGTTTAAAGATGCAGGATATAAAATGAGATGAAGTAACAACCTGAGAGAATGAAACAAAGTTAAGAAAAGCCTCTAACTGGAAAATCCCAGGCACAGATACAGTACCTAACTTTTGGTTAAAAGTATTAACATCTTTGCACAAGGACTGAGCCATGAGTAACAACTATTTTATATGTGCACCCCGGACAGACACCAACCTGGCTAACAACAGGCAAAACAATGCTCCTACTTAAGAGCAAACCTGCAAGCTATCCTAAAAACTATAGACTAATAACTTGCCTTCTGATGACATATAAACTATACACTGGAACTGATACCAACAGAGTTTATAGTCATTTAGAAATAAATTCAAACAGGGCAACAGAATAAAAGGGTAATAAAAGAAACTCATGTGGAACAAAGGATCATTTCTTGCTGAATAAAGTCATAATGGATAACTGTACAAAGGGGAAAGATCTAAATATGGCATGGATAGACTATAAAAAGTATTTGACAGTATACCACATTCATGGATAAGAGAGAGCTTAAAAATGTGTAAGATACACTCTACACTGATCGATTAAATGTCAGCAACCATGAAACAGTGGAAAACCACTTTGCAGTTAAGCCATGATAAAAGATAAATTACTATTGCAGGCATAACAAGTTAAAATGTGATATTCCAGGGTGACTCTCTGTCACCGCTGCTCTTTTGTCTTGCCCTTAACCCATGAAGCTGTCTACTTAACATATTAGGTCATGGCTACAAATTGGCTCCCAGAAAACAACTAAGTGTAAAGAATTTTCATCTTCTTTTTGTACATGATTTAAAACTGTATAGTTAATCAGATGAGGAACTGAAAGCACAACTGCAAGTGGTCAAAACTTTTTCAGATGATATAAGAATGTAATTTGGTCTTGATAAATGTGCAAAAGCAAACGTCAAAGCAGGAAAGCTGCAGCACCAAGAAAACATCAGTTCGGACAGGAATGTGATATAAAAGAACTTGAGCAAGAGGGAGTGTATAAATATTTAGGAATTCATGAAGGATCAACAATAAAGCATGAACAAATGTGAATAAAAACTTGGTAAGGAATATTTTAGAAGACTAGGATTAATACTGAAAACAGCGTTGACATCTAGGAGCAAAGTTCAAACTATAAAACAATTTTCTCTTCCTGTCTTAACTTATAGTTTTAGAGTGACTGACTGACCCCAAAAGGTGTTGGATAGGTTGGTTTCTTTTGACTTGATGTGTTAGTCTGTACACATTATTTTTCTTTTGAATCTTTTTTTCACCTAGGTGGGATATCCACAAAAAGTTTAAGTTCTTGAACAGTTTAAATCATTGTCATGTTTGCAGACAGTCTAATAGTAGTAGTTCATTAAGAGGAGGAGTTAGTGAGATTTAACTCAACCAAACTAATTAAACTATTTTGGTATTAGCCAATAAGCAAGTGATGTCTGGTTTGAAAAAATAGTATTTAACTGTCTTTCAGGCTTGTTTTAACTTATTCTGATGAAGTCCTTGACTTGTGTAAGGACAAAAGCACTTAATCTTATTTTGTAAATAAAAACTTGTTTGTTTTGTCTCTGCTCGGATTCTTAAATGGATTTGGAGACTTGCACTGCATACTACACTAGTCACCACTTCTTCAGTTCATTTGGAAACTGGTTAACTAATAAGCTATCTATTATCTCCTCTAAACAATGTTTCTAGTCACCATTCTCTGTGGCATCAAAACAAGCAAATCTTAGTTACAGACCCAAAAGGAAACAGACTAACTCACCACCACACAAGGAAAGAAGCCAGTGATTACCTTTATATTTTATTAAAATTATAGTCCAGTCCAGTAGTAGATCCACGATGTAGTCCCAAATAAGCACACACTGGATCCAATAAAATCTGGTTGGCAGCAAATATAAAGCATAAACTGAAGACTCCTCTAGAGCCTCGGCTCTTCAGCCTTTACAGAGTATATCCCTACTTCACATATTCTATTTTTAAATCACATGATTACAAACAATTAACCAATCACAGACTTAAATTAATTGAAGAAAACATTGCCAATGACATTCTTGATTCATTCCATATGGAATTAAAGTGTTAAACTTCAGAATTAAAGTAGATTCTAACTTCCAAAGTTGTCTTATAATATCAAAGCCATACATTTGTTGTACTTGTCCCAAAATTGTAGCTTGTAAGCCTTGTATATTTCCACTGTGACATTCTTTAAAATGTGATGCAACAGGACTTTCTTCTTTGCCCTTCTTAACATCCCTAACATGTTCCTTCAACCTTAGTTTGAAACTTCTTTTACTTTCCCAATGTATACCTTACCACACAGACATTTCAAACCATAAACTACTCCAGTACTGTCACAGGAAAATCTACCTTTACATGTAAAATACTTTTCATTCATTTTATCAAAACTTTTTACTACATACTGGCAACAACTGCTCTTTCCACAAGGGAAAGTACCTGTTGCACCTACCCCAAACTCCTATGACCTACAGACAGCTGAAACTTGCCATGCACCAAGAAATCTCTTACACTTCTACCTTTCGAATAAGAAAACATTTGATACTCATTTGCTCTAATATTAAGGAATTATTTTTTTTCTAAAATACCCCAAAGATATTTTACCAAATTTGTTAAAACTTCTGTAAACACGTAATTTTTGTTTATCCGGTTGATGCACTCTGCCTTACTTGCTTTTACTATACCTATTATATATAATTTACTATAATTTTGTTGTACTACCCTCCTTTTATTTTCTTCTGCCACTGTTTCCTTGTAACATCTAGTTACAAACATATGTGCTGTTTTTTCTATTTCCTTCTCACACTCTTTTTTTATCACTACATATTTTTTTTATTCGAATAACTTCCCCATAAGGGATAGATTTAATAGTGTGTGTGTGTGTGTGTGGGGGGGGGGGGGTGACAGCTTTCCACATGCAGTATATGACCACTCCTCTATGTGAACTTGTTTGTATTCTACCATCATTAATATCTTGCAAAGTTATATCAAGAAAGTTTACTTTAACACCTGTCTGTATTCCATCATACTTGATATTATAGAGATTTATCTGAATGTTTTGCACAAATGTATTCACTTCTTCCCCCTCCCCTTCACAAATGAATATTAAATAATCTATAAATCTATTTTAACTTATGACATACTTCCTAAAAAGTGCATTACTATATACATATTTATTTTCAAACATGCCCAAGAAAAAATTTGCATACATGGGGGCAAAATCTGCCCCCATGGCTGTTCCACGAAGCTGCCTATAAAGTTCCCCATTGAACTCAAAGATGTTATTTACTTAAACAAAAATGTATTAGTTCAATAATAAAAATGCATTTTAGGCAAGTCCTTGTAAAAAAAATAATATTGCTTCTAAGCCATGTACATGTTCAATATTTGTAT
Source organism: Protopterus annectens (assembly GCF_019279795.1). NCBI lineage: Eukaryota > Metazoa > Chordata > Ceratodontiformes > Protopteridae > Protopterus > Protopterus annectens. The sequence goes on along the minus strand of NC_056745.1, from coordinate 660,868,764 downwards.
ATAAACTGGTAACATCCATAGCAATAAAAAACATGTCCTTATTCCACTTTACATTTCTGATTTTACTTAAAAAAATCAAAGGAATCTTTGATGTAAGACCTTAGCTTCTCTGCTTCTTCTTTCAAGTAGGAATGTAAAAAAAGAGCTAAGTTATGTGTAAAATAAATGCATGCAGAGACTATGGGACGTCCTGGTGGATCCACTATACTTTTATGTATTTTAGAGACACAAAAGAAGTATGCCATAGTATTATCTTTAACTGCAAATTTTTTATATACATCCTCTTGTGAGAAATATTTTAGTCTTAACACCTTCATTAGCAGTTTTTTGTATTTAATTACTGCTTCTCGATAACATCCCAGCTCCACCAAGGCATAAACTTTAACATTCTTTAAATGAGCATAATACATATTCAGATGCTGATTATAATGAAGCACCACTAATTTACCCCCTTTATCTGATGGTTTAAACACCAAGTCCCTATTTTCACTTAACTTTAATAGACTTTTCCATTCTTCTCTACTTAAATTATATTTAACTTCTTTCTCGTTTTTATTCACTTTTTCAAGCTCTTATCTATTGAAAATGGTAAAGCAGAAGAAAATTGCTGTATATCTTCATCCCTACACACAGGAATAAAATCACTTTTGTATGTCACATTTTCAGTGTTTAACATAGAATAAGCATCAGTTTCTAAATCAGAAACACATGAATGAAAACTCACTTCACTTAGATCTTTCACTGTCCACATTGTTTTCATGAATTACATTTGTATCTTGTGCAAAAAGAAAATTTTAAATACAATTTTCTAATAAATTTAAACACTTCAATTTTCAGTTCATGCCCTCTAGGAAAAGCCGTGGGAATAAACTTTAAACCTCTATTTAACAGTGCTACATCAGTATCTGATAAAATACATCCAGACAAATGTACTACATAATCATTATTTACAACATTTAACTCATTTTGCATTACATTTTAAAGAATGTCACAGTGGAAATATACAAGGCTTACAAGCTACAATTTTGGGGCAAGTACAACAAATGTATGGCTTTGATATTATAAGACAACTTTGGAAGTTAGAATCTACTTTAATTCTGAAGTTTAACACTTTAATTCCATATGGAATGAATCAAGAATGTCATTGGAAATGTTTTCTTTAATTAATTTAAGTCTATGATTGGTTAATTGTAATCATGTTATTTAAAGATAGAATATGTGAAGTAGGGATATACTCTGTAAAGGATGAAGAGCCGAGGCTCTAGAGGAGTCTTCATTTTATGCTTTGTATTTGCTGCTAACCAGATTTTATTGGATCCAGTGTGTGCTTATTTTACCTGTTTTGTGGGACTACATTGTGGATCTACTACTGGACTGGACTACAATTTTAATAAAATAAAATAAATAATAAAGGTAAAGGAGGAAATCTTTGACTGTTTGTACAAATTTTGCCTTTTCCTCAAATTTCTTTAAGACCTCTTGAGCAGTGGAGCCAAATAACTTTTGCTTTTCCAGTGGAGCATCCAGAAGCTTAGCCTTAACATGATCTGGCAGAGATTGTTCCTTCAGCCAGGCATGTCTACGTATGACTGCACCTGTCATTGCTGACCTACATGAAGCTTCCAATGCATCATAACCACACTGCAAGAAATGGTTGCTAACCTGTTGTGAATTATGTACCAGATCCTGAAGTGACTTACGATCTAGGGGTTCAGGCGAAGACAGTTTTTTCTGCAATTCATCTAACAAATACTCTTGGTACTGTATCATATGAAATTGACAATTTAAAGCCCTCATAGACAGAGTGGAAGAAGTGTACACTTTTTTACCCCATCTCTCTAAAGCCCTGGACTCCCTTTCAGAGGGGAGTGGATTTTTAGAAGTGGCAGCTGCAACCCCTTTAGGACCCTGGGAAATAGTTTCTGGGTCAGCAGAGTGGGCCTTGTAAAGGAAATGATGTGAGTCCGGGACCCTGTAGTACCTATCGGGTTTAACAGGAGCCGGATGAAGGGTGTCAGGGGTAGTGCTAGACTCAGAATACACATTATCAATGACACTTAAAACAGGAGGAATAGCCAAAGGTCTATGCTGAGGTAAATGAAGAAAAGTCCTTAATCTCTTCCTGGAATCGGAGAATTCCTGGCCCTGCCATTGGAAATGCTCTCTCATGGAGTGAAGGGTCTTCCCAAAGGACAGCTCTTCAGGAGGGGAGGCAGAGGGAATAGATTCCACTGCATCAGAATCCTCATAGGCCGTGAAGGCCTCCTCCTGGTAGTCTGATAGAGCAGAGCCATCAGAGGCCTCATCAGAGGATTGAGGTTCAGCAGACTCAACCCTGGGCCTTTTGTCTAGTGGGGGTTGAGAGCCTCTGTCCGGATGAGGCTGTGAGCCCCTAATTAAGGAAATAAGGTCCTCAGCCAAACTTAGTATCTGAGAACCTGTAGAGGATCCCTGAGAAATAGACTTGGGAGGCAGAGTTTTTTGTTGCTTAGCAGCTTTAGCCCTAGTGAAAGCTTTTATGGACATGGATGCAGGGGGCCTGGCTGCCCCACGTGCTGGAGTAGTTTTGTCTAGGGGAATGGTGTCGGTAGGTTCCTGAACACCGATTTCCGAGGGTAATTCAATAACCGACTCAGAAAAGGCCTCCGGGACTGAGGCTGTCGGTTGAGCGGTTTCTACGGATGGAAGTACCAAGGACTCGGTTTCAGCCGAGACCGAGACACTCGCAGCAGGCCTAGGACCGTTTTCAGCCGAAACCACGGTCCGTGTGTGTCGGTCCTTGTCCTTCTGTTTCTTGGTTAAATGAGAAGTCGGAGTCTCTGACGGCATTTTATAAGAGAAACTAGCCCCCAAAAATTCCTCTGCAAACTCCGACCGACGCCAAGAGTGCGTCGATTAAAGGAGACACAGGCAGTACAGGCCGAGACGTCGTGGTCTGGGCCTAGGCAGGGGAGGCAGTAGGAATGGAAATCCTTATGAGGTATTTGTTTCCCACAAGTCAAGCAATTATTAACTTTAAGCGTTTGATCTGACATCGGCTGAGGCAAGAAAGAGTCCCCAACGGGGTACTTAGCTTTTTGAAGTCTTCGGTAGCTGAAGTTACAGGAGCTGGCCAACCGGCACTTGCGAACTGCTTCTGCTTCGGGCACCACGCGGCAAGAAAGACTGAGGAAGATGGCGTCGGCTGACGCTTTTATAGCCCGGGCGCTCTGACGTCGGGGAAGGGGCGACATCAGCCGATGCCGGACCCAGACTTTGGAATCCGGCCGACCGAAGGGCTGCCTGAGGCAGGACAACCCATATGTAAGGACTGCAGATGCATCCTTGAAGGACATCCATGAAACACGTACTTCACAAAACCAGTGTGCCATGCAATCACAGCCAAATAACATACCCAACATACTAGTAATAGGTGACTCTATAGTCAGGCACACTGAAGTACCACTCACTAGACTGAATAAGGAGAAGGTTACTGTTAGCTGCCTGTCGGGTGCCAGGATCTGCCACATAAAACAAGCACTCAGGTCACTCCAGAACAAGTACAAATATGACTCTGTCATTGTCCATGTTGGTGTGAATGACCTGAGCCGTACCTCCCTAGACTACATGAAAAGAGACATGGAAGAGCTCTCTCATCACATAGCCCAGGCCGGTATGACCCTGAGTAGCATCTTGCCCTCACCAAGAATGATACCACGGTATAAAGAAAAAATTCTCAATTTCAACAATTGGCTAAGTTTCTGGTGTCATTCAAAGGGGATCCAGTGTCTGTCAGCCTGGGATGACATGCTCGACAAGCCATGCTGCTTCGCTAGAGATGGCTTGCACTTGTAAGCCTTAAGCTTTCAAATACTAGCCAAGGCTCTTGTCACCCCCATAGTGCCTTTTTTAGGCAAGGTTCAAAAGATAAACCCACTGCCGTAAATAGCACAAGTAACAAAAAATGGAGGGTAATGCTACTCAGTGCCAGAAGTCTAAACCTCAAAATGCACGCACTCGATGCACTCCTCAGTATGGAGAAAATCGATATATGTGCAGTAACAGAAACCTGGTTTAAGGCTCCAGAGAGCACCCCAGCACTACCAGGCTACAGCTCATACCATACATTTTGGCCACAGTACCCAAACCGAAATACAAAAGGCGGGGGCGTATCCATATTCATCAAGGATACCCACACCTCCAGGTTAGTGGCACAGCACGATGTTTCAGAGATCATCCACGTGCAACTAACAACGGGCAAAACTGCAATTCAAATTGTAGCTTGCTAAAGATCACCCACCATGTCCCAGGACCCCCATTCCTCATTTCTGGAAACACTAGGAAACATAAAGGTCCTACCATGCACCCTAATATTAGGTGATTTCAATTACCCAAACATTAACTGGGAGAACTACTCAAGTACTAACTCCCTTGCCCAACATTTCCTAGAATTTATAAACTCAAATGCCCTGGATCAACTGGTCAACACTCCCACCAGAGGTGACAACATATTGAGCCTGGTCATCACCAACATGGGCAACCGGTGTTCCACACCGGAGGTCAACCCCTCGCTAGTTAGATCTGACGATAAACAAATCACTTTGGATATCCACATTCCACCCCCACCCCCAGACAAGGAAACCACCATGAAAAACTTTTCAAAAGCAAATTTCAAGTTACTTAATACTGAGGTGGAAAGTTTCAAAGCCCCCATGCTGACGGATAACGCTGTCCAAGCTGCAAAATCCTTTACTAATGCATTCCACAGGCACCTACAAGAATGCATTGATCATGCCATCCCAAGTAAAACCAAGACTCACTCCTCCAAGAAAAGGAAACCAGTCTGGTGGACACCTGCCATAAACAAGCTATACAACAGAAGGAGGAAACTAGTACACAAAAGAGTAAAATCCCAAGAAGGGAAGACATCCCTGATCAGTATCAGCAAGAAACTACGATCCCTCATAAAATCATCCAAAGCGAGCTTTGAAAGAAAAATTGCCAAGGACTACAAAGATAACCACAAGGCATTCTTTAGCTATGTCAAGAATCTAAGTGGCAATGCTCAGATCTGCTTGGAGTTAGTGCAGAATGGCACAAAATACACTGAACCGACCAATATCGCCAACATCCTGGCAGAGAGGTTCAGCGCAAACTCACCCCCTCTCAGCCCTAAAAGGACCCATAACCATACCAGAAGAATATAGAGTCCCTGAAATCACAGACACTCATGTTAAAACCGCCCTCTCCAAAGCCAAAAACACAGCATCAATGGGACCGGACGGTGTCCCAGGCTGTGTCCTACACGAGCTCAAAGACAAACTAACCCCTCACCTAAACACACAGTTCAAACTCAGCCTCTCCACAAGCTACGTACCCACAGAGTGGCGCACAGCAACGGTTATTCTGCTCCACAAAGGTGGAGCCACAACAGACCCCAGGAACTATCACCCTATAAGCCTGACTAGCTTGGTCTGCAAGGCTATGGAGCACATCATCATGGAACTCATTAACAGAGACATTGGGAATCTCCAAACACTGGACCCTACCCAGTTCGGCTTTGTTAAGGGCAGATCATGCCTCCTAAACCTGATGGGCTTCTTTGAGACAGTTACCAAGGCCATAGACGAGGGAAAGGTGGTACATACAGCCTACCTAGACCTCGCTAAGGCCTTCAACACCATTCCCCATTCTGGTGTTATAGACAAGCTCACCAGCCTGAACATAAATGCCTATGTCACAAGATGGGTTGCCAACTGGCTCACGGACAGAACCCACATGGTGAGAGTTGTGGGAGCTAGGTCCGACTCTAAACCGGATACAAGTGCCATTCCCCAGGGCTCAGTCCTAGGACCCCTCCTGTTCAGCATATACTTCTCAGAGGCACAGGCAAGCACAGGAGGACTATGGCTGACCAAGTTCTCAGATGACTGCAAACTAGGGGCTATAAGTGATTCTCCGGCTGACACAGACATCCTCCAAAAGGGTCTCACTGAGACGGATTCCTGGTGTCAAAATCATGGCCTCAAGCTAAATGCCAAAAAGTGCATAGTCATCTCCTTTGGAACAAAGTACCCACAAACTACCACATAGGTTGTAGTCCCCTAAATACGGAACAAGTAATAAGGGATCTGGGGACCCAAGTAGATAGTAATCTCACCTTTGATAATCACATTGCCAAAGTGGTTAGAAAATCCTTCTATGAGGCCCACCTAATCACAAAAGGGTTCGCATCCAGATCAAAAGAGGTCATTGTGCCCCTCTACTCATCACTCATCAGACCCATCATAGAGTACAATGCCTCATTTGGGATGTACCTTACAAGACACCTGCAACAGCTGGAAAGACCACAGAAGTACCTCACCAAGAGCAAACAGATGCCCTATGCAGCTCAACTGAAGAAACTACAGCTGTACTCTGTTGCATACCGCCGGAGGTAATCTCTGCCTGACATACAAGGCCATGTTCAACCCAGAAATGATGAACATGCTCCACCTAAAGAAAACCTTATCCCCTCGAGCCACACGCTCGAGGGATCTAAACCTCACCACAACAATAAATAGGACATGCTGGAGGGATAGATTCCTGTCCCAGAGACTTCCCATGCTTTGGAACAAGATCCCAATCTACATTAGGCAGAGCCCCTCACTAACACTCTTCAAAAGAAACCTTGACGAGTGGATGGGAAACAGAAAGTTTACCTCAGGGATCACTTCAGTGGCTCTGCTGGACAGAGGCACAGGGAACTAATCTAAGGGGGTGGCAAAAGCCAACACATTCTGGCTAGACTTATAAATGTCTTCGGGCAGATAGCCTAGTACCTACCTATGAACCTATGAACCTTGCCATCCATCCATCCCTCCTCCAGCAGCATAGCTGACTCCCTCAACAAACACTTCACAGAAACCATACTATTCCTAACCAAAAAACACTTCCTGTCAGAAACCCCACCCACACCCATCCCTAATCCACCCTTCCCTGCTTTTCTCCTCTCCACATTACCCAGCACCTACATAAAAAGGCTCCTGACAAAAACCCACAAAACGTGCAGCTGACAACCTGCCTGCTGAATACCTAACAATAGCAGCCGATGTCCAAGCTTATCCTAGTTCCATTTTAATCAACCGCTCCATATCTGAATCCTATGTACCCTTGCTATGGAAAATATCCCACATCATTCCCCTCCACAAAGGTGGCTCCTCCATGGATATCTCCAACTACCACCCCATTGCCATCATCTCCTCTCTCTCCAAAATGCTAGAAAAATGTATCACCTCACAGGTCTCTAACTTCCTCCTTTCCAATAATCTCCTCTCTATTACCCAACATGGCTTCAGGCCACATCACAGCACTACTACTACTTTGCTCTCCTTCACAAACACTATCCTCCATCACAAAAACAATGGCCTCTTCTCCTCTGCTGTATTTCTGGCTCTATCCAAGGGCTTTGACATTAAATCACATGAGCTACTACTCTTTGCTCTCTCCAAACTTTCTTTTTCCAAACCAGCCATCAACTGGTTTCATAGCTATCTACTCGGCCGTCAGCAATCTGTTGTCTGGGAAAACAACCTATCCCGTCACCTCCCTGTTACTCTTTGTGTTCCCCAAGGTTCCATCCTTGGCCCCCTACTATTCTCCCTTTTCACCAACAACCTCCACACCACCACCAAACAAGCCTTCCTCATACAGTACGCAGACTACTCCATCCTCATCTGCTCTGCCACAGCTTTAACAGAACTCCAACAGATTACACAAGAATCATTCTCATCTGTTGAAAGCTGGCTATCCAATGCTCAGCTACTTTTCAATCCTAACAAGACCAAACTCCTCATTTTTCAACCCTACAAATCCACCCCAATCTCCCCCAACTTCAACATACTTGCCAAAGACTATACCTCCATCTCTCCATCAATCCACACCAAACTATTTGATGTTGAGATTGACAACAATCTCAAATTCGACACCCATGTGTCCCTAACAATAAAAAAAGTACACAAAAAACTTGGTGCCTTATCTACCAATACCTTACCAAACAGCTAGAATCTATATTGCCAATTCCCAACTTATCTCCACCCTACTCTACACATCACACATACTTACAAACCTTAGACAGTCAGACTTAAACTTGTAGCCTGTTACAATAAAACAGCAAAATTCGCCACAGGTGCTCCATACCCCAGCCGCCACTGTGTCTCCCTTAGAAAACTAAACTGGCTCAAGCTCCCACAACTTCTACACATAAATCAACTCTCCCTTGCTCACAAACTTGTAAACCATCCTCTCAAATTCCCATCACTACAAACATTTCTCCAACCCTACCACTCATCCAGAACCCTTCGCTCCATCAATAAAAATCTTCTCCAAGTTACCAAAGCCAAAAACTCAGCAGGGGAACCTCTATTTTCCTGAGCCATATCTAAGCTCTGGAACAACCTTCCCCCCAAACATTACTACCCTACCTACCTGCAGTCAGGTCAAAACTGCACTCAAATCACACCTAATTATTCACTGGCTTTGTCCTTGCCCAAATCTCAACTACCCCCCACCCCCCCTTCTACTCTATCTCTCTCTCTCTCTCTCTCTCTCTCTTCTTCCTGCTCTGGATAAAGTAACCCTCTACCACTTTACTGAACTGAATGCCAATAATACTTGTTCTACCACCCGTAAGTTTAGTTATTACTAATCTATTAAGTTTTCTTACTAGTCACTGTTAGACAATTTCTCAATATATTACTTCTATTGTATTTCAATGTTCAGTTTAATGTTTAAACTCCATCACTAATTACTGAGTTGTATCAGTTGTGCTCCTGTACTATAATGTCATCACCACTACTACTGTACATACACCTTTGGCTTTATTGTAAACCACTTATCATATACATTCTGTGGAGCTTTTCTCCCTGGGCCTCCACTGAAAAAGGACCTGTGTCTGGTCAGAATTTCCAGGTAAACAAATGTAATAAATAAATAAATAATAAAAAGTATTTTTAACACTGAGTCAGACTGTTACTCTCCTCTCCTGTTCGTACTAGAAATATATAAAGAGACACACACGAGCACACATGCATAAATATACATTATCTAAATATATCTGCATTCACTCTCTCTATATATAAACTACATAAATACATATACGTATATACATACATACACACGTACATACACATATATATACATATATATATATTTATATATACAGACACACACACGATAAGCCTTCACACTTTGCATATATATATATATATATATATATATATATATATATATATATATATATATACATATACACACACACACACACACACACACACACACACACTTTGCATATATATATATATATATATATATATATATATATATATATATATATATATACACACACACACACACACACACACAATAAGCTTTCACACTTTGCATATATATATATATATATATATATATATATATATATATACACACACACACACACACACACACACACACACACGTATGCATATATACATTGCATACATCTTGTATAACATTACTTTGGAATAATGAATGTTATACTATAAAATGCTACATTTAAAGTACTTTGAGCATTACAGTATTGCTAATGCCTTTACATGATGTAAATATATGTAAACAATACTTTTTCTTAAAAAGCAGTCAGATAATGTTAGGTTTTACAGGAGAAATTCTTGCCTGTTGTATTATGGGAGACCAATTATGTATTTTTTTCTTATATAAAGGAAGGCCTTTTCTTAGACATGGGAGAGTCACTAGATTCCTAACAGGAAGGTATGTTGTCATTTATACAAGATCCACTAATGATTTGTTAAGGTCTCAAAGGAAATTTACAAGACATTCAGTAGAGTCTCAAAGGTGAGGCTCATTGTTTTGCACTAGAATTCAAGTGGAGACTGTTACTGTGCCTCAGTCGGGGGGTTTTCATGCCCTGTGAGAGATTCCCAGGAAGAAAAATGCTTCTGATTGTCTGGAGCTGGACATTCCTTATCAAAACAAGTTCTTTTTAAGCCTGGAATAAATTAATCTTGGCTAGACCACAGATTGTTTTTATCATGGTACTTTTACTTCAATAGTGGAGAAATGGGTGCATGGAATTTTCTGTTTGTAAAACTATATATTTTTTTCCAATATATGGTTTGCAACATTGGAAAAACAGTGAGTATGCTGAATAAAAGATCTTCGCTAATGGTCTACACTGAAGAAAAGTACGTATACTAAAAACATAGAACAAAGCCAAATGACTGGTTTCACTGCAGTACAACTAAAGCTAAGAGTTGAAAAGAAGCTTGAAGCTTCATTGTGTCGTTTTCTTTCCTGTCATTAGACATTAATGTGTTACAGTCCAAACTGTAAATGAACTGCAGTAATACTGAAGTGAGTTTTGTGAGTCAGTTGCAGTTTCAACTACAGTCTTTGAAGAAACAATGTAAACCATATAGAAATTAATTGAAACCCTGGTGCAAAGAGGGGTGACAACAACCTGCTACTTGGTGGACTTACAGAAATAAGTGAAAGTTGTTACCAATGTTATTGAGCACCAAAACTACACCACCTGTAAAGAAGCTGTCCAAGGAAGATGACAAAAGTTTACACTCGGCTACTTTTAAATGCTATTTTACACAAGAGAACTGGAGCAGCACTGAATAGACAAAAATCTTTTCTTCAGAACCGACTAGAGATGTTTCAAAGGCATACTTGGAAATGGAAGGTACAGATTATTTGAGCTATGATAAACGGGAAAAAAGTACTTTTGTTTAGAGCACATGTTACGCTTGAAATGCAAGCAATTGAACTTCCCATTTGGACTTTTACTGCCTTTAAGCTGCTAGGAGCTGAATTGCATGATCTTACACATACTCTTAAACTCTAATTACAGCCTGATATTAACAGTAAAGCAGGAATGGTAGAATTGCTTACCATTAATAGATTTAAAATAGCATTGTCTGCTAATAAAAGCTAGTGGGTATGTCAAAATGAGCTTATCAGTTCAGATAAACTAGTTACCGCAGTTGAAAGTGGTCTAGCAAATGATAGTTTATTTAAGATTGAAATCTGTCCATTTAAACAAAACCAGCAATTAACAAATTAGTAATGCCTTTGAAACGTAACTAAAACATAATTTGTCTATTAGTGGGGTTTGGGAAGGAAAGCCATATAGCCAGAACTTGTACCAGTACAGGAAACAGGGTTACTGCTAGGAATCTAGAAAAGTCTAAAATGCTTCATGATAAAGAAATATCCGTAGAATGTGATAAGAAAGATGTTAAACCTACAGAACCATCATTCTATCACTGTGCCATGACTACACTGGTGAAATGCATGATGGGATTGGAAAACGAGGAACTAAAAGGTTTACTGAATTCAGTTGTATGGTTACTTTAGTGAAAAGTCTCTGTGTGTGCAAGTATAAACTTAATAATAAGCAAAAGGTAGAATTTACAGTCATTGAGACAGAAAAGAAAATGTTATTATATTTGTAGAGTTTCAGACCACCTTAGAAAAGGTAATACATCCTGCAGCAGTAGTACCCAAGCTAAATCATGATGTTACCACTGGGAAAATTTCCCCCCAATTTAAACTCCTATGGAAGTTATGAGAAAAAAGAAAATTGTGAATTATTTGCAGTAGAAAGCAAGCCTTAAAGAACACACCAACCAGTCAAGTGTAGTATTACCTCAGAAAAAAACAGGAGAGGGACTGGTGCTGAATTGGGTTTCTGACAAATATTTAAAAATAGGTTAGAACAAAGGATAAAAATGTACCAGAGAAGCAGTTAAGGGAACTACTACACTGGTATATGCTATATGGTTTTGGCTAAAGAATAAAAATAAATAACCCAATGAGTTATCAGAATCCTGACATGAAAGAAAGATACCAAAACTCTCCATCTATTAAGACAAATATGTAAGTGTTAGTACAGAACAAGAACACAGTGGAAGGTACAGAGTTCAGCACAAAGCAGAGACTAGCATACATTTGTAGGAGCAATGCAAATAGAGTCCTGAAAGACAAAATTCACTTACATGAAAGGTCAGATAGTGAAGCAAAGATAGACAGTGAAGCAGAATTACATGATGAAAAAGTAGATGCATGTCCCATGCCAGAATGGCCTGCATGAACAGCAACAGAAGAAAGGGAGATGCAGAGTAAAATACTGCAGCCTGACAGTATTATAAAGCAGGGCAACTAGTAAGGAAGGACCTCTTACTGAAGGAATACAATCCAAAGCAATAAAGTCATGATGTCTGAAAAATGCACATACTGAGCAGAATTCTAAACTTTCTCTCAAACAAATAGAAAGCCACAAAATGTAGAGAATTCTGCACTGCAACTGAATACTGAAAATGAGAATGCAGTCAATACGAATTAATTTACTAGTGCAGTAAAATAGGAAGAAACACAATATGGTCAAAGTCCTAAACTGATTTCTAACAGTTTAAAACAAAAAAAAACTTAAGTATATGAGGAACTTTGGGTAGCAGCTACGTATGAATGAGGAAAATGGAAGACAATTTTTGTTTAGAGCTACAATTTGCAGCAGAAAATTTAGATATGGAAAAATCTATACTTATGTATGTTGGGGAGGAAGCCAAACATTCTACTTCAGAACAAATAAATGGGGAGAATAACCTAAGTTTAGCAGACATGTGGGTGTGCCATATTAACTTAAAAAAACTTCAACCTCAGTGAGAGCAAAGGAGACTATAGGTATGGAAGTGGGAGATAAAAAGGGGCAAGAACAAAGAAGAAATTGATCCAATTACCTGTACCAAATACTTGCATGATGTTACTTAGGAATGGCTAAAACTAAGGACCATACTTTGGTCACATTTTATTTGCCAAAAATAATAAAAGAAATAGGACATTTCTGTTTGTACTGCCCACAATGATGGAAAACAACTCCCCAACCTGGATTCATGAATTGTTTGATTCTCATGCCTATTATATCTGTGTAGTTTGAATCAGATCAAACATATCACATCAGACAGATCAGCGGAATCAATAAATTTTGGTCATAAAAGAACAAAATTTGCAGAAGCTGCAAAATTACATAGGGTTAATGCTAAGCCTACTGCTACAGAATTAGTGTTATTATTCCCTAAACAGGTACTTGCCAACCGAAGCATACCCTTTGTGTTAAGGTTATGCAACAACTGCAATTTAAACCATTAATGTATCATTTTACAATTCACAAACTGATGGTTTATTACAGATTCAATAAACTATTGAAATTAATGTTAAGAAACGTAATTAAGACTGCAGTGGTGGCCTAGAGGGATAAAGCCTTAACTATAGCCCAGACAACCCAAGTTTGACCATCAGCTCAGGTGCTTTACAGCACTGGCAGGGAGGTTGGCCATGACCATACAAGGAAGGGTTGGTTGTTCCCACCCTACTTGCACTACTGATCTAATGACAGGACCTTTGCTGGAGAGTGAAAGACCACATGATGAGGGAGCTGTTGAGAAAAAAATTGGGCATGATCCCCAAGCAGCTGACAGTAGCTTCTGTTGACGCATGTTGGAAAGCATGTAAATGTATACAAGGGTAGTACTTGTGGTGACAGAGGTGCTCATACCAGCTAGGTTAAATCAGAATGAAGAAAGGATCTTGGCTCTTATCTGGATATTGGCTGTGAGACAAAAGGCTCCCTCATGGCTGCCTAGATGACACCACTCTTTGACAAGCTAGTGTCTGATTTATAGAAAGCTTGATGAGGGCAAAAATATACTAAAAAGTAATTGAAGTTAAACATTTTTCTTCATTTATTTCCCTCTTTCCAACCTCAAGTTCACATTGCTCAATGAAGCCATGCCTCCTTTTTTCTATACATAGTGTATTTTCATCTGCAGCATTTCCAGACACTACTGTAGGTATTGACCAACCTTTCATTTTTTAATCACAGCAATTCTCTATCATATGCAACCTTTTGAACTTGTGTACAGCAGACATTAAAGACTTTTACTAAACAGATACTTGGGAAGAGGAGATAACACCACTCAAATGTGTTGCAGAGCACCAACAATAAAGACTTACAGTGGTGATGCACAGAGTGAAAGAGGACATGTTAAGAAATGAAGGAAAACATATATAACAGGAATGCTAAAAGGAGGGAATTTAAAGTGTTGGCACTTGGGCCATCAGCAGAAAGCACATTTTTAGAGAAGTGGCAAGGCGCATCTGAAAAGCTGGAAAGGATAAACAATGTGTACTCTTAATGTCATGCATTCTAGTAAAAGAAAACAAAAAACTATCACATCAATCTGATGAAAGAAAAGAAAGAAGCTGAATCTTCCATCATGACTTGTAACACAGTGGTAGGAAAAATGCAGTCAGGAAAGGAGCCCCATTCCTACTGTTGAGATAGGAAAGTCCTTATCTAAGGCACAGAAATAAGATGTGCTAGAATTTCTAGCCAGAAATAAGGAAGTCTCTTCTGATCCATCTGGGGGGATAAATGTGACAGCATGGAAAACAAACACCCCCTGGAAGTGAATGTGTATTTAAATCCCTAAGAAGTGCCTGAAGCACAAAAGAAAGCAGTACAAAAAGATAGTGATACAGACCTGTAGGGAAGGATGTCTGTCAGACAGCTCAAACTAAGAAGCCAATGATAAATGCTGAAAATGAAACAATGCAAAATGAAAGAGCTGGCAAATCTATTAATCAAACAGAAATGCTGACATTAAAATATGATTTAATGTAGTAGGATGTAAAGTTTCCAACAATGAAGTTAGTGTTGCCTTTGAACAGAATAATGAAGACCTGCTACCTGACTCTTAGCAGCAAAAACAATTTGAGAAAGCAAATACAGAATCTACAAATTTTTGGGTTCTGCAAAGAGAATGGTAGATAAAACTGGGAATGACAAATGTCATAAGATGCTGTAAAACACAATGCTAAGATGGATAAAGGGTCAGACCAACTAGGTACAATGTTTAAGAAGAAACTAAAAACTATTTGTTCTACTTCCATAACATCTACCTCATTAGTTCCTTTGATTTGTAAGAATGGGTTCCATTATCAGAATGTGGAATGGCAGATGCAGTGGACAGCTCTAGTCCATTGTCAGGATGTGGAATGGCAGATGCAGTGGACAGCTCTAGTCCATTGTCAGGATGTGGAATGGCAGATGTAGTGGACAGCTCTAATCCATTGTCAGGATGTGGAATGGCAGATGTAGTAGACAGCTTTAGTCCATTGTCAGGATGCTGAATGGCAGACGCAGTGGACAGCTCTAAAGCTGTAAATGAAAAAGCTTAGTTTTCAGGTTGCAGTGACATTGTAGTACACTGTCACTGCAGGGGTCACTTATGGCCTTTGTAATACTGCTTTTTGTGGTCTTTTTGGTAGCGTTCCATCCTGACAGCAGCATGAATCCAACCTTCTTATAGTTGGAATGGTTTCCAGATCTCATAACCCCTATTCCATATATGTTTAAAACCCAGTTACATACTTTTCAACTGTCCAGATTATCGCATCATATTTTTGGTCTGTTCCTCATAAAATTTGTGGTTTTCTGGATTTTTGTGGTGAATAAGTGAGGACTGAAATCATTATATAATGACAGGCATTTTTTTTTCATACTTTTATTTTATTGTATTTTTCAACATTAAATAGCTGCGGTGGTGGTGCTGCGGTAGCGTTGTCGCCTCACAGTAAGACGTTGTCCTGTTCGATTCTCAGCTAGAGCGTCTTCTGTGTGGAGACATGCGTGAATGGGCGTACCTTTGTTGAAGGTTGTGCATCAGGGCCGGCAACTCTGCACGTAAAAATCTACTGCCAATCATTAGCAGACCGGAGTTCCGCTGTGGCGACCCCTAACCGGGAAAAGCTGAAA